>NC_139842.1:18147775-18405275 GCF_963691815.1 Echiichthys vipera
GTGTACTGTGTCACCGCGTCACGCTGTGTAAGGCTGCACCATTCATTTCCCACCAGTCAGATTAATCAGACAGTCTTCAGAAGAGGCCACTGGTCACCGTGCCTTCTTCTCATGCATCCTAACAGAAGCAGAGCTGAGCAATGAGCCTGAGGCCAGGTCCACATTTGCAAGGTATTTTAGTAAACAGGGTTAATCCCTTTTTTGTTCTCATAATGAAATCTAAAAAAAATCACAGCACACAACAACACAAGAACCTCCAATCTCCGTCCAATGCCTGCCAACCCAACAGGCGGCTGCACGTTGGCCATGCAAAGTAGAAGGAGATGATGATGGTGGCCAATCAGAAGCCGGAATAAAAGAGATTACTGGATACAGTGAGACAATGTTGCATTGATCCCTCTGTAGTGCATTTGGATGCCTCTGTTCCTCAATATAGAGAAAGAGTAACTGTACAAATATGTGCAAACATGTAAAAACGTCCTGTTATCGGTTAGAACCAGTATTATTTTGGCCTTGTCTGCCATTTCACAAAATGTCACCTAATTTCTGACGCATCTCAAAGAGAAATAACGGTGATATACAAGCCAAAAACAGTTTTTCCTGTCTACGGGACAAAACTAAAAACCGCTTCTAATAATATTCACTCTGGCTGTGTATTTTCCAAAACATCAGTTTTCAGTGATTCAATATGCCGTTTGTGTGTGTATGTTACACACACCCATGCATATGTGGACTGAGCCTGGTTGAGAGATACAGTCTTGATCTCTCCGGGCCTCCCATTCCCCCCTCTGGCTAACAGGTCACACATTCTCAGTGTACTGCTTGTACACTTTACACTGTGAACTATATTATAAGTTATAAAACATTAACAATCCTTAGTTTTATACTATATGCACAGGTCAAAGCCCTCCAAATAAGTACATCATTGATTGGATTATGTATGGACAGGAAGGGGAAAGAGACATCCCCCAAATGATCCCATCAGGCCTCTTTCCAGGTTCTGTCCTGTCCCCCAACAAGGACCAATAATCAAGATCTTATGTTGAGGTCTAGGTTAGATGTATTGCCCTCCCTGCTCAGCAGCCCAGTATAATAGCAATAACATTTATTTCAGACAATTATGTGCCAACGTTTAGTGCCAATGCAAGAATTAAAAGAATGCAGGAAGGTTTCTTCAGTTCAAGGCTCATTCTAGATGCACCAATTCTGTAACAACAACATTTTATCTAAGCTTAAACAGGTATTAGTTGTCTAAACATAATCATACCTTTTTTACTTTTTTCTTTTAAATTTGAATTTTGAAAATATATTGTAAAAGGCAACATTGTCATCACATAATATCCTGTCTCAACCTTATGTAAGTCTTAAACGTATATGGCTGAATATCTCTGATGTTCCTAGAAATCTTGATGAACACTGCTCTTTTGTCAGTCAACCAAGCACAAGTTGTTTTTTATGTGGGAAAACCATGTTAAACATAAACTTTGATAATAGCAAGGTATAAAACAGGGAAAAGAGGGAAACTTTTACATTTGCTGATATAAGACTCAGATCCATAAATGCATAAATGTGTATGCAGACTCCTTAGATGCTCATTGATTGACATGGTGGAACCACTCAGAGTTTAGGGCTCAGTTACTCTGGTTGCTTTTATGAGAAATCTTAAGGTGCCCTTTTAGCAAACTTGCTTTGGGAAGGCGATGTTCTCTGTTTGAGGACAAATATTTGGAACTTCTTACACACTAAACCATGGGGGTCTAACCCTGCTCTTGGAGAGCTACCACCCTGTACGCCTGACAGTAGCTCTCCATGAGCAGGGTTGGACACCCCTGCACCAAACCTAAAATGGATCACAACTGAGATAACTTTAAACTCCAGTTAAAAACCGGTGTTTATTGTATTTCTATTGTATCATTTTTGTATCATTATTTTAAATGCTGTGAGTTGTAGGACTGGACAATCCTATGTACATGTGAATACATGTTATTTAAAGTGACAAAAATGATTAACAGTGTGTGAAATGACTAATAGATAGATAGAGTTAGCCACAGCCCGAGAGGCACGAAGGGCTCTGAGGCGGCAGAGTGAAAACTAATCAATGTAAACACTCCAACATCTCTCTCTCTCTCACTGCCTACTCTTCAAGCCAATTAATCATTGATCAAATTGATTGATAAAAGTGACTTAATATTGTGAGAAGGGGATGGCATTGTAGACTAAAGCGAGTTGAGTATCTTTCTCTCTAGTGTGCTGAGAGGGCTGTAAGGGCAGGCAGAGAGCCTCAGAAGCTCCGTTTTGCAACTTTGAACAAAAGGTGCCGTTCCCCTCCGCCTTCCCCTCTATCTGTCCATTGTCTTGCCATTACATTGACTCCCTGTCACTGGCTCTATCTATTATTCTCACTCTTCTGTCTGTCAGTCTCTCCTGCCTCCTGCGCACTCTTCCTCTCAACACTGTTAGCCTGTTTCTGTCAAACAGTTTCTCATTCTGTCTATTCTCATCATCGCCCTGCTCTTTATCCTGACACTTGCTCTGTCTCATTTTAACAGGCATTTTATTATGTATAATCACGTTGGTCTGTGCCTGCGTACACCCGGGGCGTGCGTCTGTCCTGGGTCTTCTTCATGATGAGTTAACACATGCAAGATCAAGGCAAACACACAGGTCCACGTCAACATGCACATACACAGATGGTGTGCAGGTGTAAGATGTGACATAGTCCAGATAACCGGCCATTGTCTCCACAGTGCAATATGAAACAGACGAGGCTGGACTTCAGCGACACAGCTCATTCTTTCACTGCCTCGCACTGTCCTTGCCTTTGTTGCTCCGTAGTTTCTTTATTCTTTGTCTTTCCTCAGATATATTTGATTTGTGTCTCTCTGATAGAGGGCCTTGTGCTGTCTCTGGTGATCGTCAGTCATATTTTGTCATATTGCAAGGCAACCAGACAGTCTGCATCATCCACACATTGAAAATGAAAGACTGTGTTTACTTGTTCTATGTCTGTTTGTAAGCCTGTAATTATCATATGATTATGTTTATTATAACAGTCATAATTCATAACTTCTACTCCCATTATGCCCTCTGGTATGACTCATACTTGCAATGTAGTGACACAGTTACGCATGCATACACACTGGATTTGCACAGCGCTACTCACAAACTGTTGCTATGTGGTTTGTTCTCTACAGTATGTGTGTGTTTATCCGTGTGTGTGTTTGTATGCGGAGGAAGGGAAGTTGGTTGCAGATTGTGCTCGGTCCAGTAGACCCCTCCCAGTCAGAGTATAGCTGTCTCAACTCGTCAGCATTAGACTTGTGTGGCACCCTGATCCACCCTGACAGTCAGCCACGGGAAACGATGGGACGTGAAACCGCCCACAGCACCCATGTGACCCGGCGTGCAGGGACGAGTGGGCAGCCAGGAGGGTGGGGGTCGTGGATGTGATGGAAAAACAGGAAGGCAGCAAGGTGATGTGTCCTCACAATAACAGAGGCAGAAACCATAGCCCCCGCCTGGCACAATACAGACAAGACGCACAACACCTTGGCACGCACATACACACGCATATAGAAAAAGCAGACAAATCTTGCACACGCATACACAGAGACACACAGTGACTTTGGGTGCAGGCCACAACTGCTGTGATATTTTATCCAGTTGAATGGTGGTGAAATGAATCTCAGCATGCCTGGGTCTAGACCTTTAGGATCGCGCCATTGTCTTTAACTCAGCATGCTTCAGCTGCCACAACCAAACACAGACACTAACGTGAACACACACAAATGTACACAGGTTAGACCTAACATGATTATTGTATAGACGGGGAAGGTAGCTTCCTCTGCATGAAATGTAAAAAGTAATTTAGTCTATTATTTACACACTTAGATGCAGAGCACATCACTGATCTAGAAACCAATTTAACCACATGTTCTTCCATTCCTTCAATGAATCAACTAACTCAATTAGTTATGATTGGCAAATGCTGTTTTGTTTGGTGAATGCAGGCACATTTTTTATTCAAGGGAGTTTGAATTGGATTCTCAAAATGAAATAGTCCATAAATAAACATAAACATAAATCATTATTTTTACTGAAGGGTCCTAACTCTATGTCATCCAGGGTCTCTCCTTGCAGAGTAATTCCTCCCAGCAGGCCTTCACAGACAGGGCAGAGTGAGGTTATGGGCCAGGTGGGGCTATAACTTGGCCTTGGTGTGAAGGGAGAGGACAAGTAGATACAGCGTGCATATACAGGGTTTTTCCAAGACCCAAACCCTATAGCCTTTCACATTTATGGCCCCTTTTTTTACAGATTTTCCAGGCCTACCATCAGGTGCGTCATATAATACGTTGTCATATTTCCATGGCAGAGCGAAACCCCAGTGTTTCCACTGGGCCATCCGTGGCTCAGTGCAAGCCTCTCAGTGGATTTCTTTCCCCTCTCTCCTTCAATATCCCCTCTCATCCCTTTAGATTGAACCGCACCTCTAAACATAGCTGATTCTCCTCTCAGTGCCTCTTTTTCCGTCCTCTCTCTGATGGTCTGCTTCCATACTGTCACATTGTGTAAATCTGATGAAGAATGCCGGAAAGGTCCTTTGCGTCTTTGTACCACTCTGTTTTAATGTCAATCCTACTGCAGTTTGGATGTGTGGCACACAGTACCCACACTACAGCCGTAATGCCTCTCTGTGGCAGTTTCAAGTGTACAATGTTTGCACGGATGCTCCTCTAAAGCAGTTGTTCAAAGATCTGCACATGCAAGCTATTCCGATGTACTGTAATGCTCATCTTTTCACACATTATGTTTCTCATATTGTCCATTGCTTCAGCACCTCTGTGTGGCAGGCTCTGTCTGAGCTTCTGTCAGTTAACGTTAGCTTTAACAGGTTAACTTCCGAAATAAACACCAAAAAAAAGCATAAAAGTGGCAGAACTTACAGCTTACAGTTAGAGCCTGTGTGACCAATAGGGAAGTCAGGATTCTTCTACATAGACAAATTCCGATAGCATCCGACAGCCTAGCATTCAGAGCTGAGCACAGCCAACCCAGACGGTCGGCAGGGCTCACGTCTAAATGCAAGTACTTCATTATTTGATGCTTTGGTTTTATTTACCGTGACTATAAAATATTATTACATTTATAGGTCTGAAAAGACCGAAAAGCATAATAGGTTCTCTTTAAATAGATATAAAACACATGCACCCACGAGTGCTTTAGCTGTCATAGTTTTATGTATAAAGCCCCTTTCACATGTGCACTGCAAAACGCAAATGTCCAAATCAGTTGGTTCGGACATCAAACAGACTTGCCAGCTTCCAAGTACAAAGTCTGTGTGATTTCTGAGCCTAGAATAGAGCATTGTCTGGAAAATCTGAGCAAGCCAGTGTGCATGTTGCTGTCATGAGACTGAAGAAGAAGGGAAATTTACACAAAGGTGGCAATGAAAATGTCCAACTGGAGGGAAAACAATATTCAGGAACTACTGGGTGAAAATCGGCAGACAAATTCAGGGAACACCAAGAGACTTAGTTGTTAATGACCGATTACAAACCAGCTCTGTGACCTTGGTGTAATCAGCGACATGTCCTGCCTATGCATGCTCTACCCAGGTGCTTCCTGCCTAAAACAAACAAAGTATTTCCAGTAAACGAGAAACTGCGTCTGACACAGACAGGGCAACTGTGTGAAAAAGTTCATATGAGAAAATGGTTTAAGGTACCTCGACCTTATATGGCCTATTCCTAACTTTCACTTTACCTAGATACATGCTAGGTTGACCTTACTGATTGTGCGGATGGTCACGAGCCACATTTATTTTTTGAAAGCCCTTGCCTTCAACTCTGAATAGCCTTATCTTCAGTGTACAAAGCAGCATTCTTCCCCTGCAATGACTCACCTTCCCTTTATCTGAGTCAACGAGTACACTTGCATCCACTGACTGCCATGTATTATTTATTAAACCCAAAGACACAAGCTCTTCAAGGTGAATACCACCATAATGTACACATAATTTTGTGAGTGCTGTGCCCTAAATACATATATATTCACTCTTTACATGTGTGTGTATATATACTGTGTAGATATATACATACATACTCTCAGACAACCAACCAACGTGTGTTACGTGAGTATTAGCCCTTGTTTTTCCGAATTACCATATCCAAAAGTGAAAAACTGGTTAATGAGTTTTTCATTTGTAGCCTTAAGGTACTAAACGATAGAACATTTGAAAGCATGTGTAGGCATTTATATAGGTTTTTTTAAATTATTTTTGAATACTTTATATACCAGCGCACTCTCATCAGCATGTGTAAACATGAGTAACCCTGCAAAAAAATAAATAAAGCAATTTGTGGTAATGTACAGCCCAGAGCCACTCTACTGATAATGAATAAGAGATTGATTTTTGGCCTCGTGCAATGATTGTCTGTTATGGGTGAACACTGAAGCAGAAGATGATCAGTTATTCAACAACTGTCAACCTGGCTGTTGTCCCTGTAATCTTTTCTATATTTTCCAATTGACTTACATTGGAGGTTTACATCAACCTGGCAATACAGGGTAAACCAGTCTTACATTTCTGCCTCTGAGAAATACTCATGAATGTATGCTAAGGCTTCATTTTAACTCTTATGCCTTTCAAATACTTTCTGTGCCGCAACAAAGCTGAACTCACTCTGACAGAAAAATGTAATATATAACCCCCTTTAATCACAGTTGTGAGTGCTAAGGCACCAAGTGTGAAATAAAAGTACAATCTAGCTAGCATTATTCATTCATTGTAAAGTATTAGTCACTCTCACTGGCCTTGAGAGTGGGAGACTGGAAGATGGAAGAGTTACATTTTACCACACTGATTCAGAATAAAATTAAAATAATAACAAAAATCAAGGACAAACTTGAGGTTGATTTATAGTTTATTAAATTAAAGGGTTACAGTGTAGCACGTAGCTAAACTAGGGCTGCAGCATCTACGGAGATACCATGCATTGACTACGATTAGACAACATGGGCTTATTGTGTTTTCCCCCACGTTTCTGACTTGTAGGGATTGATTAAGCGAAGACAACATAGTCTTTTTCCATCTAGCAAAGTCATTTCCATTGCAAACCTCCTGCTCACCACGAATGAATCAACGTTAGTACAGCGACTGAACAGAATATCTCATTTTCAGTAATGAAGCAAGGCGGACCTTCCCACTGTCACTAGTACATAACGTAAAAGCAGTTTATGTTGGGGAATACAATTAAAGCACAATGCACACTGAACACGTACTATGCATCCATCTGCAGTTCTGACATTAACAGGTGGAATCAGGCAAGAGCACAAAACTGTGCCTTGCTTCTGGTGCAGGACTCGTCCCTTACACTGACCATAAATCCATCTGAGAGCAACGATGCTGTGTATTTTGATGTGATCTGGAGATTATATAATTTCCATCAACGTAGTGAAAATGTTTGCTATTCTTGAGCAAGATATGTCCCCATTAACGTTAAAACGTGTGCAAAACATAATGGTTTGTCCTCCAGGAAACATTCAGCAGATTTTATAGAAATACAAGTTTGTTTGTTTTTTCAAGATACCTTATACCCAAAGTGCTGATCATTGAGACACCATGGCATTGGTAAACAAAGGGTCAAAGTACAGGCCCAGTGAATATCCCAAACAATTTTCATGCCAAACTGACTAGTAGCTGAAAAAGACATCCCTGTGTCGGACAGTGTGACTAAAAGAGCTTCTGCGTTGAAGATTACAGGAATACTCCTAATGTGTTACAGCTATGCAAAACCACAACCTTCCAAGGAAGACAACAGCAGAGAGGCTTTCCTGCAAGCACTTCAGAGGTGACAAAGCACAACTGGGGGGTTCAAGTTTAACATAAAACCAAATACATGCAGACATGTTCACAGTACAATATATACTTGTGTGCATGTGTTTTTGCACAAATCTTCCATTCAGCCAAAGTATCCGGTTATTCTTGGCAGCAGTTACGTCAGTATGACTGCAGTCAATTCCACTTGAAGCACAGAGCAGACATTAGGATTCCCACCTGTCTTTTCGTTCCCCATCAGCCAGCAGTTTCCCCTCTCCAACTGATCTGTTCCACTCGCCCTCACCTCCTCCTCATCCCGCTCTCCTCCTTCATCTTGTGAACCCAGTCAAGGCAACGTAACGCATTGATGATTTATTTGTGCTGGGGAACCCATCTTCCCCCCTTTTACTTACAGATCTCTCTCTCACTCTCACTCTCACTCTCTCGCTTTCTCTCTCTCGCTTTCTCTCTCTCTTTCATTTCTTGTGTCTGTCTGTGAAACCATATGTGAAAGTGATGCTAAATGAGACATCCACTCCTCCTGTTGTGTTGAGAAATGTGCAGGTGGCTGGACACACACACACCTCCTCTGCAGTGTCATACTGAGCTGACAGCCTCTCCCAGCTCTGGGGGTTAACTCACATGATCTAGGTACTTGACACTTTCTGCTCCATTTTTTTTTTTAAAGAAACACAATGTGTCAAGTGACACTATATGACAACATCCTTTGCAATAAGAAGACCCTTTAGTAACAGCCAGATGTTAGTGGTTTAAAGTGCATTAGTTTTTCAAATATTATCAGCTCAACATATTGGCTGCGGCCAGGGTTATTTTTGGAACAGTCTACTGCACACTGACTGATAGCTGCATACTGTCTCGCCAGCCATCGCCCACAACATTCACTTCTTATGTTAACAGGGGAATTAAAACCTTATGTTATCTGTACATATCCAATCTTACTCATAGGCAAACCTGACAAACATGGCTGTCTATCAATCATACACACATTGTCACATACAATGGTTTTCTTTTCTAGGCAGCATACCTTACAAGGCGTTTAATAAGTTGTATGAAATGTTTTTTTAATGACTCATAAATAATTAATCATAGCTTTACAGATCAAGTACAAGCCATTTGTAAGAATAATGCCAGGCTGTTAAAAATGTCCTCTTACAGCATATTGTCTTTTAATCCATCGCTCTCCTAATTTATCAGACTCATCACCACTTCTGTAGAAAAGCTGCAGAGCATTGAAACCAAAATAACTTTAATTAACAAGTTATCTCTGCAACATTAATGACTCACAATGTGATGGATTATTAGAGGGAGCTATCTAAAAAGACAAAGGAGGCGCTGGACACCTGCGTTGTAAATGTTGCACTAATAACTTGTTAACAATTTTTTCCCCATGCACTGCAGCTCTTTCACAGAAGGTAAGTAGTGGTGAATTAGATAATAGAAGAGGATACCAGCCAAATGGATTTCTCACGACCTGGCAACCTAAATGTTCTTAGAAATGGGTTTCATTTAATTTATGAAACACTGTTTAATATGTATAATAACAAATGTAACTGTTTATCTAGAGATACCTTCTCAGGGGTCTTATTTAATAGCACTATGAAGGATAACACACATTTTGTTTTTGTTAAACAAAAAATATACATATTTAAAAGATATACACATAGCCCACATCTAAAATATGAAATAGTTGATTCATTTGTGTAATAGCAAGGCGTTACCAATTCAATACTGGGTTTGAATAAAGTCAGAAGAAGAGAGGAAATATATTCTTAGCAAAGAGATGGTACATTTTGCAGTTATTATAAACATTTTTACACAAACAGCATAGGTCTGTGGGAACTTACTTTCATCTTCTCATGTCTCTTTTGATTCAAATCTTGTAACTACAGATTGAGCAACTTTTCAGGGACACAAAAAGTTGACCAGGAAGCTACTCAAGTTGCCTTTAAGTGCTATAATATGACTGGGCATCTCACACTCTTACCCATCAGCCTCTGTCTTCATGTCCACCCATCTTCAAATTACTTTAGCTGCTCACAGTCCATCCTCTCAGTCCTCCTCCAACCGCCTGTCAGTCTTTCTGTCACTTAGTTAGTCTCTCTGTCAGTCAGTCAGTCAGTCAGGTAGCCAGCCAAACCATTACGCTCCGAGGGCATTCTTTCCAATGCTCTTCACTTCATCTGTTTGTTTGTTGAGAAAGACGGTGAGAAAAGTTTTGGAATAGATTTTAGTCCTGTGAAAGATAGTGAAGTGGAAAAATATATGAAAATAGAGTAAACAAAGATTTATTATTTTATTAATTATATTATTATAGAGGGAGAGAGAGGGAGAGAGAAGAAAAGGGGGGGACTGAACACTGTTGGTTTAGAAAGGGTGGACCGAGAGAGCTAGAAAAGAAAATTGTTAGTTTAGAGAGAGAGACAGACAGAGAGGAAGAGTGAGAAAGATAGATGGCTGTTTGCCTCATGTGCTGCTGCCAGTCATTACCTAGTCGGGCTTCAGCGGCGGGTTGGCAGCGCCAGCTCTAATTGAGGAGGCCGGTGGCTCGGAACAGCGGAGAAAGAGGCATGGCTAGCCTTCCTCTTTGCTTGTTCATAAATTAGCCTGTCACTCATTACACCCTGGCATGTGGTTGGGATCAGAAAACACAATTTCCAAACACATTTGCCACAAGTTTTCATACTATAAAGTAGAAGCTTATAAAGCCAGGCTGCAATGGCAGGGAGGCAAGGTGCTACCAACACCCCTGATATATTAAGCCTGGACCCCCCACTGTCCCTCTTAACTAGATTGTCTTTAAGGGCGCGCACACACTGTCCATCCATACCGCGCCCCGTGCTTTAGCGTACTTGTCCCCCCCTCCCTCTCCCCCCGCAGGCCAGGCCCGTTTGTACTCACACTACCTGGGCCTCGGCGCGAATGCTTCTTGCCTGCCTATACGTCATCACGCCGTAACACGTCACACGCATTGATTGACGTCATCGCGATGCGTCGCTTTGTTTACAAATCTTTCCATAGGCCTCTGAGTTTTTGTGCGTCTTGTCCGACTGTTTTTGAATATTTTCCTCTGACCAAATCTGCAGTAAACCCTCCACCTCCGCATCACACCAACATGAACCTTTCGCCGCCATTGTTTTAAATGTCCGCGCATGGTCCATCCTTCTTTTTTCTATGTCTGAATAGTCGCACATAAAATGACGCCAGAACGGCCGTAGGCCTTGTGCTCGTGCTCGTACACGTGCGCACACTCGTGCTCGTACATGTGTTCTTTACAAAAGCCCAACTCTGAAACGGGTCGCACTTACACTGGTCAAACAAACTAAACTTTACCTGTGAAACGTGCTTGGGCACGGTACGGATGGATAATGTGAGTGCACCCTAAGAGGCTGTAGTGGGCTTCATTTGAAAGCTGTGGTAAAGATGACTGGATGAAGGCATCCATTGGTACCAACAATGTCATACAAGCTCATACAATGCTCTAACATTAAGCTACATGTTGGTGATGGAAAAAAATTGCATGGGCATTTTCAAAGGGGTCCTCTTGACATCTCACCTCAAGATATCTGAATATTGCATACTGGAGTCCAAAAATAGTCTTGGAATTGCATAAAATGGGTCTGACTGGAAAGACTCTTGTGGATCCAATAAGCCCAACTGTATTCATCTATGATGATGTTAGTCCCTATAGTAGCCATTTCAGTGTAATGAAAGCATTTTTGACACATACCTCACTGTATGAAATGAGCTATTGGGACCTAATCTGTGTTACAAAATAGAAACCAAAAATTGTTGCAACAACTTATGAGGCATAATTGTTGAACTGAGTCTGTGAATGTCCAGTTATGTCTTTTTATTTATTTTAACAAAAGATGATTTCTGTACAATGGTGTTGCCAGCAGAATAAAGAAGATACTCTACAGCATCAATACCCATTAGCCCAGAGGAGTGGCAACAGCATGTTTAGTAAACCACACAACACCCAAAACCACATTCTCACATTCTCGTACACGCCAACTCAATCAAAAACAGCTGTGTCACCCTCATCACGCTCTTGCTTTCCCGCCGCATATTGGAAAACAAAAAGGTGGACATTAGGAGGCTGTCACACCATGAAAGGTATTGATCAGGCTGCACCTGAGAGACAGCTAGATGAACTTCACATCAGCACCAGAGAGAGGATTTTGGGGGGAGGGTGTTGCCGTCCATTAATGCAATTGAGAGATGTGAGGAGAATGTACGCACAAGAGGGTGGGCAGGTGGGTGTAGGATGTTGTAGAGATTCCCAGATGCCACCACTGAAAAGATGTCACATGGTATAAAGCTTGCACGGTGCTGTCATCATTTCAGGTGGCAGCAGCTATAACCATATTTCACGCTTCCTCTTCCATCCTCCCCTTCAGGTCTCGTGCCCTCTCTGTCACGCTGCATCCAACACCCCTCGCCGCTCTCTCCCACCCATCTATACCCTTAACCCAACCCCACAGCCCATCCACCCTGAACCAACCCATGCATGGTGACAGCACTGACACACAACAGCAAACACACACACTGCATGATAATTACAAACTGCTCACCTCCTCTGTACTTTCCACCTTACCTTCCCATCCTCAAAATCACACATACAATGGAAACAAATATCAATGCACTTTTACAATTTCCACACATCCGTCACATTTATCACTAACATTTCACTTCAGTTCTAGTATTGAAATCCAACCCTGAATCCTGCTGGTATTTGCGGGCGTTAAAGGAGCTTTGGCTAAGCAGCAAATAGAGTACAGCAAGGTGGAAAGACAACACAATTTCATAAGACTTGTGTGACAACTTGACCTTCTTTTTTCCGCTCCAGGGTCTGTTCTCCATACGTCCTTCCATTCACCTACTGTCATGCATGCTCACTCATTATTGTTTGTTGTCATTGTCTGGGTCTGTCTATCATGTCATCAGCTGTTCTCATCAGCTTATCACATCTGTCCAATAGCACAGCATCACACCTACATCGTTAGCCTATCGTCCTGCTGCTGCCTCAGTTTAAATATGATTCTCTCTCAGCCTTTAGTACATTCATGCCGCTGTTTTCCACACCTCTCTGCTTCTGTCAGCCACCATTTCAGTGCCCCACCTCCCCATCACCGCCAGTCTTCGCAGATTCATCAGCTGCATCAGTGTCAGTAGAATCATCATTCACCCCCACCAGTGTCTGGACTCATCGGGGGGATTAACTTTGTGCTGCTCAGGGCAGATGCCCCTCGATAACAAATCTCCCTGATGAGTCCAAGCATCAAAGGCTTTTCTGCCAGTACTCAAAGGAGTACCTTACCTATTTTAATCCAGATCGGCGTAATGGCAATATGGGCATTATATTCGAATGAACAGTGTTTGGCCTGTCTTCATGGTGGGAGCCACTGCAGAATGGCACATCAGAAATATGCCAAATGACATAAAACTTGTAATTTTGTGTCATCGTATTCTGCTGAAATCCGATTTCGGTAAATCTCCTATGCTCTGGTCTTTCTCTGTATCCGAAGTCCCTGCAGAACGAACACCATTGATCTGAATACAAAGCCCACATTGCCATGATACAGACCTGGATTTAATGTGTAAAGTATCTCTTTAATTGTCACATAGAGTATCATCTGTTATAATAAACAATTGTCCTCATTTACATGTCTCTCCTGGTCAAACTATATATAGGTAGAGAGTATGCTGCAGTTTTGAGAGCGCTGATGCGGAAGACCCGGAAACTGACAAATTGGAGCACTACAGCAATGATTGGATTATGTGAGACATAGAGATCAGGTCGGGCATGCAAAGTGCAACAAATTAATACCAGACTCTTTACACTTGTTTATGCAACAAAAGCACTGTAGTTAAGGTTACAGAACTAAATCAGCATGATGTGTTACTCAAAACATATATACTGTTACAAATTAGCTGTACAAAAATGTTGTTTCTAGGAGATGGTGGTAAAATGAACAACGCTGCAGAGGTAATATAGACCACTAAGTGATATTACCATGAATTCCTACTCCAGCGGAGTGACTGTCTTTTCATATATAGAACAAATGGGTTAAAAGGAATCTTCTTGGCTGAGGCTGACTGATGTAAAGCTTGGAGCCATTCCTGTGTTTCTAATTAGCCCTGGCTTTGGCGTGCCATCCAGCAGGCTGATGGTTGGCATGAGGCAGCAGGAAGGCCCAGCTGCCCCCGTGTCTTCCACTCTGCCCCAGGGGGAGAGTTTCTGGGTCCACTGCTGCCTCAGTGAATGGTGAGAAACAGAAACATGGATCGGCGGGGAAAGGTTGCTCACACCTCACGTAACACTCTGTCAGAGGCAATATTTCTTGTGTAAAGGGGACTCCTCATCAGAAGTCTGATATCAACCGCCCATCACTGACGCCACGCTCCACTTTCACACTTGCTATTTAAGACTGTAACTGTGTTTAACAACTTACTGATTTTCATGAATTGACATTATTGATATGAAAGTATGAAACTAGAAAACTTAAATAAACAATAGAGACAGCAGATGAAACAATTATTATTTCCGGTCAAGAACAACCGAGACACATTTTGAAGGCCTTTTCCCACAATGATGACATTAACACAACAGCACCAGCAGGCATTTCTGCCAAACCCAAGAGAGGGGGGAAAAGAGCAACAAGAGGAAGACAGAGAGAGGCAAGTGTGAGTATAGATACACAATTGGATGAGAGGCGAGAGAGGGGAGGAAGGGGGAGAAAGTGGAAAAGAAGGGGAAGTAAAGTAAGAGAGGCAGAGAGAGAGCAATTTAATGCTGTAATTAAGTTCCTGATAGCACCCTGGGAGATGTGCTTTGGCGTAGCTCCAGGACAGCTTAGCATTGCACCAAGGCTCTTCAACCCACTATCTGTGCTTACACACACTCACTCACTCACACACACACTATTCGAACAAACAGAAATTTAATACGAGCAGGCTCTCTGTGCTCTCGAGCCAATTCCGAATCCCAGAATATGTGTCAGCTACACCAAATTATGCATCGACAAGAAGAGACACAAAGGAGAAGCAGACTGGCAAGAGATGCTGTGAGAAACCATCACTTGCAGTCACTCTCCCGTCGCTCTTACTCACACTGCTGTGCACACAAGGCAGCTGCCTTGACAAGTGCACACAAATCATCCTTATGAGAGCCTGAATGGAAACTGGTCTCAGAAAAATATTCTTTTCTTTCACTTAATGTTTACAGTGTTCCTATCATGCTTCCACCACCTGAAGCCTTTCAGGGCTTCCCACCGCACCTGGTGTTTTCCTTTTTCCACTCTCTCCTTTGGCTGCATGGCATATGATTCAAACATCAGTTACAGGGCTGACCTGTATGATGATAAGTTTGACAAGAGGGCTAATGTGGTGCCAAGTACAGGTATGAACACTGTGGAAAGAATAGCAGCTAATTTCCCCATATGTGCATTCCTGTCAAGTTAAAAAAAAAAAGGTTCTCACTGAGAGGAGTAGAGAGAAGGAGGTAGGACTGCAGTGAGGAAGGGGTGACAATGAGAGAAGAGGACTGGGAGAGAGAGAGGGAGCGAGAAGGAACAGGCAATTACACTCCGCACCTCTCCAACAGCCATTCCTCGCCTCCTTCAGGCCAAGCGGAGCAGCAGCACGAGCAGTAGGATTTAACTAAGGATAAAGCGCATCAATAGGATCCGAATTTTCTCGGGGATTGGTCACCAAAGACGGAGGAGGAAAAAAAAGGATATTGCAAAGTAATAGTTGTGACAGAGAGACAAGAAAGGGGAAGAAGTAAACCGGAATCGACTCCCGGCTCTTTACAACTACACTCCGGTTCGCACCTGTGCGTTGTGCATGTCCTTCCTCTGGGGATAAAAGTGGGTACACATTTTTACCGTTTTTACGCACTGTGACACGCCGAGCTGGAGAGACGCGTGTACGGACCCGGACACACGATGCTGATCGGTAAGTGTTTAACACCTCCAGTAGTGCTCCACTCTTTAAAGGTGATGATGTGGCTGCGCTGACTAGAGTAATCCGTGTGATACGTACATGAAAGATAGCAGAAATATCACGGCTGAGGTCCATGTGGATGTAACAGAAATGTAGCAAATAAAAAAGACCATTTGGTATCTTATTCTGTCATCCAAAACACTTAAAGTATCTGAAATTCACAACACGTTATTGAGAGGAACTGGCGGACTGAGAGTCTGTCCGGAATATTAGAAGAGTCTGATGAAGTAATTGATCAGGGCGCGCACGCTAAGCCTTCAAAGAGTCCTTTTCTGATTGAATGTCGTGTAGGATTTATCCTGAGCCTGGGTCATGTGGTCGTTTACACGCCAGTGTAGTGGACACTGCAGAATTTCAAATGTATTGATCAAGTTATGGAGCTCAAAATAGCTCCCGGAATCCAAACGTGTGCGTCCTGCGGAGTTACCTCGTTTCCCCCTTCTAATTTCTCCATACCTTGAAGTTTATTCTCATATTATACAAATAAAGCAAATTGCTACATTAATAAAGGCAATTAAATTAATCACAAATAAACAATAACAATTAAATTATCCTATGTTTGAGAAAGTCCGAAAGTGTCCGAGTGATCGAAATATAGGCCCATATAAGTCGGACCTGTATGTCACCATCACCAGTTATCTAAATGGAAATGAAAGATTACCTGCATCAGCAAACACATTTTCGTTAAAAAAAATAGATTGTGTTGGAATTATTGGCTAATTGTAAAGCAGAATTCATTTGACAGTGTGAAATTGGAGGTCATGCATAAGATCAGGTCTCTTGGATGTTTTTTTAGCCCTATTTTGTTGAATCTTTGCTTGATAATATAGACTCTGAAATAATCAATAAACATCATTCATTTTTAAATGTGTGGAGGTGAGCAGGTAGGGAGGTTTTTTAAGGGTGGAAATAAACCTTGACTATATTTGATACTTTTGACCGGATTTAATATTGGCCAATGAGGAAAACGTGCGCCCTTGAATGCAGAATGGAGAACTTCTTTACTTCATTTGCATAATGAACTCAGTCATCTCTGATTATATCAGAGAATAAAGGTGTACATTGCTCTGGTGTGTGGGTTGATGAGCGATGGACCTGCGCCGCTGTGTTTAACCTGAAACACTGATTTATAGCCATCATGACTCAATCTTATTCTTTCTCCTGGCAAAATGCAAATATTCTAACAGCGTTTCTCTGGGTGGACTGAGCTTTGAGCCCTTCTTTATATTTCAGTAAGGAAGAAATAGAAGACTGTGAAAGGGAAAATGATCCGATTATTTCAAGGATCCAAAGGGAATATCCTGATCATCTTGTTTACTGATTTAATTTTAATGGTTATACACATGCACACAGGTACACCAGGCCAACGGATGTGATAGATCTGGCTATAAGTGAAATTGAGGGGTGCTTTGAGATCTCGGCGCTCTTAAAATGGCTTCGGAGCATGGGCCAATGACTCATGCAAATGGATGCCAAATTAGCATTTCTCCAGATATTTACTTCTCCTCCCAAACACCACCTCCTAATCCTACTGCCAGTGAGGGTGGATGCACACGGGGGGCACCAAAGTGTTCAGCGTTGAGGTGTTACACTGTAATGTTTTCTTCGTCCCTCTCGTGTCAGGGTTCTCTTCCCTCTTTTAATCAGCTCATAAAAGTGCATCTCCACTGTGACGTGATGCCGTAACTACTCAGGCCTTTGTCTATTGGAAATGATGTCGTCTTAAAAGCCACTTGGTGGTTCACAGGGGAGCTCTGTTGCTGCGTCGGCTTCTACTCAGTACCAGATAACAACTGTTATTATGCTTGACGACTGCCGTGAATATTCACTGTGTTGTCTTCTCATGGGCTGTTCCTATTCACTATTGACTTGAGGAGGAAAAAGAGCTGGTGGAGGGAGCTCAACCTCGTCTCTCTTCACCCATCCATCTATGACCCCCTGCTGTCCCCCCAGGCAGGAGACAGGTTGTGGGGCTGTGGGAGGGATGATTATAGGCCAATCCCTCTGGGAGTGGGTGCCATTCTTCCTCTTCCACTCCTTTTTTTATCTGCAGGATCTGAGGTGGGGGTGGGAATGCATGGGAAGCAGGGTTAATCTTCGCTAAACAGGGTCCCCAGCTTGATCGGGGCTAATTACACGGGGTTAGGGTTACAGTCTGAGAGCACTGAGTGGGAGCTGGCCACACCCTGAATCAGGGCTATGAGAGGTTGATGAAAAAAAGTAGAATGGCACTGAAAAGCAGTGTTGTTTCTTACTAGTATACAAGCATAATGATAGAATAGCCCAACAGGCAGTCCTTGACCTTGAGATGTCAGTGTCCACTTGCCCTTGGTTCCAGCTTTAACGTGTAGAGGCTCGAGGGATTCCCAAGTAGCAGGGAGCAATAGTATGTCTGTATGAAGTTGTTGTGCAGGTGGAGCGGGTGTAAATGAGGGGGTTAATTATAAGGCCGCACTTTCGGATTAAGGGTTTTGGTCCACTTCCCACCAACTCCACATCTGCTCCATCAGCCTCTCAGACGAACAAGCTTTACCTCGAGTGTGTGATTTGCAAATTTTTCTGTGTGTGTGTGTGTGCGCGCACATGCACACAAAAGCAAAGTGTGAGAGGCAATGAGACATTGTGATGGATGGATCTCTGAGCCTCCTGTGTCTTTGTTCATCCCTCGTGGGCCGGAGGGATGAAGGTGGCAGCTCTCCAGCTCCTGCTCAACCCATTTCTACACCCCCCCCCTCCCTCTCTCTCACTCAAATACACACACACACACACACACACACACACACACACACACAGCAGAGACAAATAACCCACTGCTCTATTATCTCAACAAACACCTCAGCTGAAATGACAAATATGAAGTCAAGCTGACTTTCTTATTTTTCATTACCTCAACTACCTATTAGTCTATGTCATCTCAGTAAAGAGTCCTGTGAGAATGAAGGGAATGTCTCTACCACTACCACTAACTGCATAATATATTATTTCCTATTTAATGTTTCTCATCTTACTGCATTTTATATGTTATCCCACTGGTGTAAAGTTCTATCACACTGTAATGCAGTAGTCGATGTATGCGTTTGGCTCTTTTTCACTTTAGCGTGCCAGTCAGCCATTGCTACCAGGAAACAGGAACAGTGGGATGTGTTATCACTCCAAAACTCTCTTCTTCTTCTATTTTCCTTTTTTATTATTCTAGCTGTAGTTACTATTCTTGATCTTGTTTTATCTTTCCCTGTAGAGATCAGTCCAGGGGATGATGAGAGTTTAAAGGAGGATTCTATTCATGGCAGCTCTCAAATGTTGTATATCATCATCAACCTCTGATGTTCAGTGCTTTTCATGAGTTGTTTGGTGATGCAGTGCTGCTATTCAAGCATGAGTCACACCTTCTTCACATAATAGTGTCTTATGGCAGCAGGCTATTGTGGAAAGAATATGTAGTCTTCTCTGAAGGATCTCTTTCTGTATCATTGCCTTATTTTAAAGGGGAACCAATTTTACACACCAAAGTCTGTTTACAGGTCTTGGGTAGTACTACTGCTTATATAAAAATGCCTCATTTTGTCCATCATGAGTTCAACAATGTTACAGTAGTGCAATGTTAAGTTACATATGGTAGGAAGCCAGAACAATCACTGACATCAACACGGACATTTTACGTTTCTGCTGTATTCATGATCTTATTTTTGTCTGCGTTTTATCCCTGGAAATGGGGGATTTGATATTATTAAGCAATAGCTCATGGAAGGCCATGTATTCTGTGATTATTTCAAAGCTCAGGGGCGTTGTTTGGCCCAATGCAAAGTGTTATAAAATTAAATGGCCATCAAGTATGGTAATATGAGAGTTATACAGAATAAAATAGGCCCTCCTGGGCTTGCTGCCTGTATATACAGAGTATATAGTAGTGTATGAAACGTAGCCTACTAGAAGCTAGCATTCACTCAAGTCACACAGTAACACAAACAAACTAACCAAGCGAGGCTGCGGTAGACCAGCAGCTCCTGTGTTCTGCATGGTAAAATGACTGCTTTTGTCAAAGGAGTCTGGTGGCTTTCAATAGACCATAGATAACAGCTTCAATTCCCCTTCGACAAGGAATGTTTGATGACAAGGTAATGTTTTTTTCCCCCCTCAGACATGGAGTGATCCTTGTTGTGTGATCAGATGTCATAGCTGTTGTGTGTGGTTATCATATCATAGCCACTTTCCGTTTTATAAACAGGAATGTAAAATGCACAAATGTATCTAAAGTGTTGTAGGGTGGATTTTTGCATGTGATGTATTCAGAAGGGCCTGGAGAGCAGCGTAAGTGGGTGGACTATTGCAGTGACAATAATTAGACCTGTCTACATGGACCTGCAGGCGCCTTTCAGGCAGAGCAGAGGTCAGCAAAGAACAGAGGTCACAAGTTAATGAAGCAACTGAAACATTACCTATTCCATGCTGGTTTTACCCGACCCCCAAAGATATTCATGAGATCTCTTTCTTTGTTTTCACACACACACTTGTATGCTCTTTGTAGTGGAGGCTATTAATATGTTAGTGTGATTTGTATTGTGACAGAGACTACAAGTCTGCTTTTGCACATACAGCGTTTGTATGCACAGTTTGTATGTGACCCTTTATAGCCTCGGGCCCCCCGGTGGGGAAAACGCAGGGATGTGAGTGACAGCTCAAGTCATTTCACTGAAGTGACGCCGTGAGTTTGATTGGCCCGCCCGCTGAAGTGATGGCTTCTGGATACTGAGAGCCAGAGGCATATGTGAGGCCCAGCGGGAGCTCTGACAACATGAGAAATGGTCCCGTGCTGCAGTCGGCACCAAAACCTCACCACTTAGCCTCTGATTCCTCGGGTGCTAAGGCTAAAGATGGAGACTTTGATGAAGCAGCAGCACATCATCTTCGAGTGCTGCGTGTATTCATCAGTTTCTAGCAGGTAAAGTGGGTGAATTCTCCTCCACTTTACTCTCTGACCTTGACTCAAATGAGCGAGAGAAGAGTTAAAGGCCGTTCAGAGCGTCAGACCAGACTGAAGGATGAGAAGGATCGCATGAAGAGAAGAGAGCAGAAAGAGTGAGGGAGCTAGAAACTGAGACAGGTGGAAATTGAGGATTGAAACATAAAGGGACTATAACTACAAAAGGATATCGCTCTCTTGTTCTTTTCTGTGGTTCTCAGCTCTTGCACTGTCTCAAGTGCTTTTGTAAATCATGAGACCAGACTGTGTATATAACTACCCCGGCTCTCCAAACGGGAGGAGGGGTCAGCATCTGAGAAAAGCCATCAATTAAGCAGTCATCTGCAGCCATCAGAGCCCGGTGCCCTGACCCCAGATCTGTAATACTCCAGGGTCCAATGCACATAATAGAATGCAGCTAGTGTGTAAAGGGTGATAAGTGTAAACAGAAGACTCTGCGATCCAGCTCTAATGGCTGTCTTTGCTGCAGCTCTTTGTTAGCCGTCGGGATGCTGACCCCCACCTGCACTGCACGCCATCTCATGAACGTTTAACAGCCCAACGCTCGCCGGATTTATTATAATAAATACTGTGCGCACACATAAAAGAGCTCCTCCTAAAAATACTATTAAAAAAAATAAATTATTATTTTAAATTGATTAACAGCTCTAACAAACATCATAACACTTAACAACAATCAGTGGCACCAGTTCATCAGTACATCTGTAAAAGAACACAAAATCCCTCACTCTTAAATAATATATGTGAATAGACTGTTCAAAAAAAATATCAATTCTCTATGCATTTTTTCGTAGAGGATGTAGATGACTTCGAGAGATGAATTGTAGAAAAGTCAATCTCAGCTCTGAATTTCTGTGCCTAAATAACAAATGAATATACATAAATCAATTGACAAAACGCATTCAACAAAACATATGGTTTGTATTTTATTTTTCTCACACACACACACACACACACACACACACACACACACACACACACACACACACACACACACACACACACACACACACACACACACACACACACACACACACACACACACACACAGACACAGCAAAGGACACACAAATTGGCAGAGCTTGTACACAGAAGAACATGCACTTCCCCAATTTATGATACACATAAATCAAATGAAAAAACCACACATATTCTAGCACACAGACACACATTCAAATGCAATCAGTGGTATACATGTGTGTTACGGGACAGCAGCGAGTACACACAAAAAATATGAATAAACATAAATGTTGTGAGTACATAAATACAGTGGGTGTTTTTGGGCGTGCAAACATAATTGTGTATGAAACACATACAATATGTACAATCTTTTTACATAAATAGATCTCAAGTCACCTGCTGTGTAGTTCAGCTGTCTCACTTCTCTGTGTTGATGTTTGGCACTACAAAGGTGTGTTTGTGTGTTGGCGTACATCTCCCACAGAAATTGGCATTCTCGCGTCTTTTTCCGTCGGTAGTGAGCCGTTGTGGAGAGAGCCTGACTGGGAATGATCAGCTCTAATGATTTTATGAGAGTCGACATGATTAATGTTGGCACAGCAGTGTGTTTGTGAGCAAACCTCTCTCTTTCTCTCCCTGCTCCTCATCCCCCGCCCACGCCACCCTTCTTCCCCCATCTAAGAGGGACTCAGAGGGAATATCCAGTCTCAGTGTATGCGGATTTCTGTGGCGCTTGCTGCCGTTTGCCACATTAGTGTGTGACAATGGGTGTCTTTGAAGTGGGTTATTCTAGCGCGGCTCACAGCTCGGCACAGAGGGAGAAGATGTGCCAGCTCGCTGT
The DNA here is from genome assembly GCF_963691815.1 of Echiichthys vipera. NCBI lineage: Eukaryota > Metazoa > Chordata > Actinopteri > Perciformes > Trachinidae > Echiichthys > Echiichthys vipera. Next base: position 18,170,408 of record NC_139842.1, read on the forward strand.
GCAGACAGGGCCAGCTACGAGCGTAGACGGGAGGCAGAGACGCACATGTGTACGCCAGCGCAGACAAAATACCGGGGTCAACACAAAAGCTTTCACACCCACATCCACTAAATATGCTTTATGTAAGCACTTCCATGGCAGTCAGAAAGACACGTACTCCACCTCTGCTGGCACGCATCTGCCTCAACGCACAACACAAATAAGAGTCTGCACCATATTCCCATCACTTCGTCAAGAATCTAACTATCTATCATCCACCCGCCTGTCAATTTTTTTCTTCCCATCCTCCTTTGTTCCCTCTGTAGGCCCAGTCCAATCTGAAAGCTTAGTTGAGCTCTGTCTCTCTTGGCTTATCTCCAAAAGCTGCCTCTTTCATTTGAGTAAATGCCTTCATTTCCAGCTCCTCTATGAAGAAGCTGATAAGGGATGTCTTTTATCCACAGCAGATAGCACCTCCCCCCCACCCCCCAGCCCAGTGTGCGTATTTAAACGCCTTCACTGCATATGCAAAATTACGTGTGAGATTATATATATTTTAATATATTTTTTTCATCTCTTCTTTATATATATACAGTATACCTGTGTGTGTGTGTGTGTGTGTGTGTGTGTGTGTGTGTGTGTGTGTGTGTGTGTGTGTGTGTGTGTGTGTGTGTGTGTGTGTGTGTGTGTGTGTGTGTGTGTGTGTGATAAATATACTTGTGTGACTTATATGTGCATGAGAATAGCTTATGATTCCATGGTGTTTTCCAAGCCTTCTTCCCTTGCTGCTTATCATTCAACTGTGACATTTCTATGATTACACATAATCACTCAAGACTGCTGCAACCTCGCAGGTGTCTCTAATAGGAAGTGATTAAGTGGGACAAGCTAATCATCGCAGTTCCTCGCTCACGTGTTTCGCGCACATATGTGTTCAAGTAGAAGCTGTCTAACAAATTGATTGGAGCTGCAGAGTGGAGTTGTTGCGAGGCACTGAGAGATAAGTTGTGTCTGTTTGACTCGGCCTAAGCCGTCGCCAAATGTTGCTTATGTCCCTAACACAACAAATATATCGATTGGCCTTTGATGGTGCAAATGTCACGGCGTCATTGAAGACATTTTTTTTAGTGTGCAGAATTAGACTCGAGGCAGACGGCAGAGGCTGATCTTGACCATCTTTTTCTTCTCATGCTCATTCTGTATGTGCCTATGGTCTACTGTCCTCTTGCTTCTGTATGTCTCTGTATACAGTGGACACATCCTGCTGTGTCTTGGACATTATGTTACAGGCATGTTTGTATTTTGAGACCCCTGTTGTTGATTTGTTTCTCAGTGTTAGTGGTAATCTGCAGTTGCTTTGTGTTATTTTGTAGTTGCTTTATGTTTTTTTCTAGTTGTGTTGTATCTCTTAATATCATTTTTTTTACATTTAACATATGTTTGGGTTCAAGGTGAATGTCGGGGGGTGGGGTGGGCGGTGACACCTTGGCCCCAGGGTCTATGCGGGGAGCAGAGTGGTTCAGCAGGTGGTGGTGATGGTGTTACACTGCTCTTCTGTGATGTTGGTGGCCAGAGGTGCTACCCCTGCTATTTTAGCCCCATTGGAAGACAAAGCTTGTCTTCTCAGATCTGCATTTTCCAGCATTGCCCTGCCAGTTTGGAGCTCCTGCCCTTCCCCTCAAGCATAAGCACACTGCAGTCGGTTCTCTCGAGGGACATATGAATAAAATTGGTAAAGCTGTTGGAGCCAGCACAAGACAAATACTCCTCCCTGCAGAGCCCCAACCTCATTGACTCAGGGTTTGTTTGCTTGAGGCCAATGATTGTGTTCAGGCTGATCTTTGCGGAATTGCGAGAGCAGAGTCAATGAGGATGATGCATTAGCAGCTCTGCATCTATTAAAGCTGCTTGCTGTGGTTGAAGCCACACTCCACTTTGAAGGGATTTATCAAGCTGCTTACCAAAGAGAGGTGATTGAATTCATTTGCTTACTAATGAGAAGGGGTTGCGAATTGTACACTTCCCCTAGCTACACTCCACCTGTTAAAACCATTTACCTATTACTGTAACCACCTCCAACGTTTGTTCTGTATTACAGTCATGCCGTGTCAGCTCATCAGCCACCTTTGTGTCTTTTTGGTATTCAAACTCATTTCATGGGCTGGTTTTGGGCAGCTTTACTGATTTATGTTGTTTGAGGACTTCTCAGAAACATATCCAGTCACCTTGAAACAATTTTTATAACCACACTAAAATTCAGTGGCACATTGTTCCAGAAAAAATGCAAATAATTAACTCATATCACGATCATATTTTTCAACTCTAAGTCATTTTAAATCTGTTATTTAGATGTAGTTTTTTTCCTCAAGCATGATCCTATATGAAACCCTCAAGTGTATTCAAATCCAATCAAATAACTGTCTCTCTCTCTCTCTCTCTCTCTCTCTCTCTCTCTCTCTCTCTCTCTCTCTCTCTCTCTCTCTCTCTCTCTCTCTCTCTCTCTCTCTCTCTCTCTCTCTCTCTCTCTCTCTCTCTCTCACCCTCTCTCTCACCCTCTCTCCTTCGCTCAGTCAATCAACACAATTGATTCTATTAGAGGTAATTGTTCCCTGTTTGGTGTTCATGATGTCTTGATTAGTTCTATTCTCTGGAGTGTTGTTGTGGAGAGCATGCTCTCCTGCTGGCCAGATTAACGGTAAATCCTCTTTGTCTCAGCAGACAGACGCAGACAGACTGGAGTGGGTTAGCTGAGGCCCACGCAGTCAGTCAGACTTGACTTACAGCATGTTAACATAAGGTCAACAGAGCTCTAGTTACACCAGAGTTATGTCATCAACTTTATAGAGGAGGACTCCCTTGGATGGTGCCTTTATAAATATGGATTTGATCCTCATGTTGTTAGGACTGATGTAACCGTTTGGTAAGATGCTGTCCCAGCCCACTCAGTACCATCCCCAGCTGAATGTTGTATCTGTACCTCACATACTAAACAAATTGTAGCCAAATAAACAGACTGGATCAAACGTTTGTGAGATCTAAATCAAGGATTTTCTTAGAAATATTTGTCATAATAAAAATTGACAAAGAAAGATGGTTATAGAAACTTTAGTTTACACTACAGTGATTTCATTTAGATTTAATTGCTCCTCTCTTGAAAAATTAACCTTAAAAATAATTTTCAAGTCTAAAGTAGCCAAGGGACGTCACTAATTGATCATTACAAGCACAATAGATCTAATAAATCAATTTATGCCTTCAAAAAAGTGGCCATAACAATACAAATGAGCAAAAAAAGTATAAATGTAGTTTTCAAAACAGAAGAAGGGTCCCACAAATTTGTCTGAGTAATAAATAACAGTTTTATGTCATCATGGATACTGAAATTATTCATCTATCTGGGTGAAATCACATTTAACAATACTATTTATAGTATTTTGATCCAGACCAAGACATGTCATTACCTGCTGCTATTTTCTGCCAAAGTTAGAGCTGTCTTGGTTCACATGGGCGATAACTGTATTTGTGTTTTTGTCTGTGTTATTCTCACTGGTTTAAAGTGGGCAGGAATTAATGGGATAAAGGCACCCATCAGGATTTAGCATCATTTGAATCAGAAACGGATGACAGTTGGTGGGTTGATCGAACCAAACCCACACCGTCTTGATGAAGCAGATTATCTCAGGATTAAACTCAACTATAAATAATACCTAAAGAGGAGATTTTGACTTTGATTGCTGCTAATTTTAATCACAAACATTTAAAGTTATCAAGACATAGTTAAGATAACCCGAGGTTTTCGGGGGCTTTGACATGAATGGATTTTGATTGTGGGAATTACATATGAAACACTTAAATGCTTCGAAGTTGCAGTAAAAACTAAATAAATGAATAATATGATGTCAGTGTGGTATTTGTCTGGCTTGAGAACACAATGAGGCTAACGTGGAGCAGTGTGCAAAGTCGATGCTGGCATTGTGCCTGAAAGAGAGCTTCCTAATTAAGAAAAACAATGTAAAACATTTGATTGTTATTGTTTTACACCCAAAATGCACAGATTTTTTTCGATACATATGATATGCTGTAGAACAGGATCAATCCGTAGTTGCACTAACTTCTACTCTCACACATTTTCAAGCTGCAGTTCAACAACATTGAAGTTCACAGGTTCAATAATTTTAAGAACAATGCACGCTGTGAAGTCTGCTACCATACTCATCATGTTTTTTTAGAAACTTAAGAATCGCAATATAGTCATTTTATGAAATTGAATTAATTTTAATGAAATGTAATGAAAACTTTCTGGTACAGGATATTAATCCTCCTCACCACACTCAACAAAATTATAATGCGATAATAATTTCACAAATAATAACAAATCAGCTTTAAAATGATACAAAATGGCCTTTGTTGACCAGAATTTATCCATTAATTTCTGAAATTGTTAACTGAAGTAGACTGCAGTAAATCCTCTGGAAGCTATACAGTAGTTCAATGGTTATGCCACACAGAGTGTGACAAGGTCTTTTTCTTTAGTGGGAATCATTTTAAGGAGCTGAATGGACTGGCACCTCTGTACTTACAGCCTCTGAACTTTTACGTTGTCACACTCCAGCCAGAGCACTGAGGTCGGTAAATTAACTGCTGCTGGATGTCCCCAGGACGAGACTTAAAACCAGAGATGACCGAGCCTTTGTGGCAGCTGCCCCTAAGCTCTGGAATAGTCTGCCCTCACATATTAGATCAGCCCAGACCCTAGAGGTTTTAAGTCTTTTTTGAAGACCCACCTTTTCTCGCTGGCTTTCAACTCAGGCTGAGACTCAGACATCTTTTTACTTTATTTGTATGTGTACTATTCTTATTGTATTGTATTGTTTAAGGGCCTGTACAGCATTTTGGTTGACCGTTGGTTGTTTCAATGTGCTTTATAAATAAAGTTTGAGTTGAGAATCAAAGAAGCTCCTATTAAAAAATATATAATAATAAAATATAACAATTGTAATTATCTAAAACTGTAGTACATTCACTGAACTCAACATTTCAGAGTCGAATGTTTCACATTCACATTAAATTAATGACAAAAGATTGGATGATTCCAGTAGATTCCTGTATGATGTTTTAGAGTGTAGTGTGTCTAACATAAACATCTATTCATCAGTCTGCTGCCCTGTGCTCCTGACAAATGGATAGTTGTATGTGCACAGTGAAGCAGTAAAGTTAGAGTTCCACATTAAAATCGTGTTCCACATGATTAAAGTCCACATGACAGGAAGAGTTTCTATCAGCAGTCAAAACTCTGCTACTCAAGCTGGTGCAAGTGGTGGAAACATGAGATTCATGCAGCTCCAACAGCAGCAGTCCGAGGCTTACCACAGGCAAACCGAGAAGAAGTCTGTTAAGATTTCACATGATGATCGCTTAATCTAGTCAACGTGCACTATACACTATACTGCCTGCTGTGTGGGTGTTGGTCCATCCTAAATGACCTCAGAGCTTATTTTCAGTCTTTTCGTTGGATTGTCTCCACTGTGCTCTCCCGTGATAAGCAGTGATGCTTTGACGCTTGAGGACACTTCAGCAACTTTCAATCGAGATTAATCTGTCTTTGAAATCTACCAAGGTCTCCGCGGATGCACAGCTGAGAGAACAAGAGACAGAAAGAGAAGGCTGCTACAGAGATGGGCCATTTGTAGCTGCTGTCTCGGAGATGTGGTTCCATTCCCACTTCTCGACCAGAGGGGACAGCTCACTATATCATTCAGCCGTTTGTTATTTTGTCTGAAGCAGGAGTTGGCTGAAGGGGAGAAATGTCTGTCTCTTCCCCCAGTTGCCTGAAGGTGAAACCCATGCATCATTCTGCAGAGAGCGTGTGCGCCTGTTTGCTTTCGCATGCATTCCTGTGTGCGTGTGTTCATGCAGATGTCCACCTCAATGTGTGTGATTAAATGGGAGGCTTATTCTTGAGCTATCAGGTGTCAGAGACTATTGTTCAGGCTGAGTGAACCAGATTGAATTCCTGTGATTCAGTTTGGTATTTCTTTGGTGTTAAACTAAACAAACCAGACGGACTGCCTGTGTTTTTTGACATCCGCTTATTTCCAGCCCCTAACCCCTTTATTTGTCCATCTTTCCCTATTCCTTTTGCTTTCAGCCGTGCTCCTATTCTTTTCCTATTTCATATTAAAGTTTTCATACAGCTGAATTTGAGTTAGTGCTTGACATTAGGGTCCTCTCTTGGTGTATATGGGGTCTGCGTGGCCACGAGTGGCGGGAGATCCGATTGTAATTCCCAGTGCTCCCCAGTGAATTGCAGTGATCCATGTCTCTGCTGTTTCTGCTGCACTTATTAAAAGCCAGGGGAAAGGTTACAGTAAATGCCACTCAGCTGATGTGCAGCTCAAGCTTGGCATACCCTAGCCCCGCCCCCTGCCACCCTGGGTTTCGCTCTAACATTTTAGGGAAAAGTAAAGTCTGCTGAAGTTGTATTTCCTGCCTTCTAAATTAAAAGCATGAAAAGCTGCAAGCAGCCCCAAACCTTGCAGAGCACCTGAGTCTGACAAATTGGCAGTTTCCTCTGAATCCTTCCCCTTACTCCTCCACATATCCAGTACTGTCCCTCTGAGGCTTCCTCTACCCCCCCCCCCTCTCCCCTTCCCTTGTCACCGTTTCTCCCAAACACCCTGGGCGCTCATCACAGAGGTCACGCACCTGTCGCCTGCTGTAAACAGGAAATGAATAATTCAGCAGTCAGCTCTGGTTGACTGCAACAGCTGATGGTCTCTCTGTGACGAGCAAGGATTTATCCCAAGGATTCGCATTATAATCCTCAGCTGGAATCACACTAATGAGAAACGCTCTCTAGAGAGTTTGAGGACCCACTCTGAGCCAGACTGTATGTCCTTGACCTCTGTGGGTGATAAAGTTAGTTTGAAATGGCAAACTGTAGTGGCACGAGGAACTTCTGCTACACACACCGCTTTGCATTTTTTAGATTTGCAGGATGATTGTCTAGATACAGTAGGACCACGCACCCTTTTATGCACTCTTGGCCTTTTGAGTCTACTCCTTTCCTCCTCCTTTCCGTGGTAAAAGCCTGCAGATGAAGCTGACCTATAACAGAAAACCAAGCATGTTTAAGAGAAATACCCAAGTAGCGGGTTGAAAGTCAGCAAGATGCCAGCTGGGGCTGCCGGGTAGTCAGAGTAATTGCTTTTCACTTCTTATCTCCACACCAGCAGGAGTCTGAGATGTTCTGTACTGCAGCACTCTGAAGGGGATTCAAAATTATAACATCCTGGCCATCGGCTCACACCACACACGCAACTCCCATCCCCATCTCCACCCATCCATCCCTCCGCACTTTCTTTTCTTACTCTCTTCTCATTGAGGGAAATCATGCTGGCCAGTAGTAACTTAGGAAGCCTGTTTTGGCCTCACTCCTCCAAACACCTGCAAAGGCTCTGATAAGAACCCTTATCGGCACAGACCCATGTCTCTTCTTTGCACCCAGGCAGAGCAGGAGGGCCCTACAGCTGGAGTGGAGTGTATATAACACCACCATGGGTGGTCATATTGTTTGTTCTTCAACCATATTATTGTGTCTGGTGCGTAATGTAGGAGAGGCTTGGAAAGCACAAGGAAGTATAGGCAGCTGTAGAGTGATGCCTTAAATCAACTGCTGTGGTGACTACAATGCCTCATATGTAGAATCATACCTTCGTGCTCCAATCTTTTAATTGCACAAGGAATGAGTGGAGACATCTGCATGCCAGCACTTTGAGGAGAGGAGGAAGGAGACAACAAAGGGCAGAGCCGCTTCTCACAAAGCCTTTCAATTTGCAGCTTGCAGCTGTTTCTCTTCAGAGAGCTTGTCGAACAGCCCGTCCTCTCTCAGCCCTGAAAGTGGCTCACAATCCAAATGCTGATTTCTTAGCCGCCGCTGATTGGAGGCCAACGTTTGGCACACAGTGACACTTTTTCTCCCTTGTAAGAATGTGTTGACTGCGTCTGAGCCTCCTCCATTAACAGACATGGACATGATGAGAGACGGATCATTTGGGGATAGTTTTCCACAGCTGTACTCACACACACATTGCCTTCTGTTCACGAGCATTGGTCTTTTTGCATCAGTCTTCACTGCACACTATATGCACTTATTGACAAAAAACGTTGGAAACTGTATGCATGTGGCTGTGTACAAATATTGAGCAGTTTGTGCATTGTGTTTGCTTGTTTCCTGACAATTTCCCACCATTGTTTCACCTTTGTTTAGCTGCATATGCTGTACAGGATTACAAACTAAATGAGTCTAATGAATCCACAAGGCATGGCACTGCAAATCATAAATTAAGTCCCACTGATGTGCTTCTGTAGATTAATCTTCAGGCTCATGAGCAATTATCCTGGCAGTGACGCTGAGGCATGTGGCTGATTTGAAACAATTACAGCCCAGGTTGGATAAAAATTAGCTCATTTATTTCACAAGGCCACTGCTGATTGAGAGTGAGGGCATTTAAAAAAAAACAAAAAAACAATCAAGTTAGTTTTTACCATCTGCATCATCCATGGGCCAATCTTTTGACCTGAGGACAGACACTTTAGAGTTTATTCCTTTTAATAATTGGCCCTCAGTAACAAAGATGTTAATCATATTGTGAAAGCATACATGGCTTATTAAAATAATATTTGAATTGCTACAGTTTGTTTTTTCTTCCTGTGTTATCTACGTTATGGAATGTGAGTTAATTTATGCATTACCACAGTGCTTACCTTCACAGCTGGAGGACTTTTATTACCACACGCGTATTTTTCCTGTGCCATAATTCTCATGCAACTGCATTTCTGTTCCTCAAATGATATTAAGGTGTCTTCCACTCAGCTAGGCCTTAAAAAGAACAGGGGAGTTTTGCCTTTTTATTTTATTTTTTATAGCAAGTACACATTTCCATTAACAGTTTAATTAGCTGTAGACACATGCCTGAAAGCAGAACTCAAATTAACAGCTATAAGAAAAGTGTAAAAAAAAACAAAACCCAGAGAAGCGTCATTTTGTGAAAAACAAACGCAGGTGGAATTGGAGTAGATGATCAGCTGGCCATGTGATGGCGTGAAAAAAAAACTGCTCTCGGAGGCAATTTACTGGCTCGCTGCAAGTACAACTTGCTTAGCAGGAGCTCTTTTGCATAACAATGAATGTAATAATACAAAAGTAATGTACAGTGCAATGCTCTCTGCAAGCAGTTTGTGTCATTTATACAAATTAAGGGAATGTTCTCGCCTGGCTGCAATACCTAAGAATCTCTGAATACTTGCAGCTGTGTAAATGAATCATTAATTGTAAAGAGCTATTCCCCCCTGTGTTTGTGTTTTTGTTTTTGTGCGTCTGCGTGTGTGTGTGTGTGTGTGTGTGTGTGTGTGTGTGTGTGTGTGTGTGTGTTTTTTTTGTGTTTGTGTTTGTGTGCGTGTGCGTGTGCGTGTGCGTGTGCGTGTGCGTGTGTTGCGATATACTATACATTTCTGATGAGAAACCCAGGAGAGGATAGTTCCTCTGTGTTCACCACAGTTGCAACTTCTATTTCCATTTTGCATTCGTCACAGCATCATAATCACCTTTATGTTTGCCTCTCTGTCTTTTCATCTCTTGCTCCTCTCAACTCATCAGCTAGGGAGTTAAATTTAGAAAGCAACCTCTGTCTTGTGCTTATTTTCTCCTGTACACCACATCCTCTCAGAGATCCAGCCGGCCCGACTTGCCCACCATATCTAATCAATTTATAATGACTTGTCACGGTTAGCATGACGGCTGTGTGACGCTTGGTTGACCACCCTGATATTTATTCATGTAAAAAACGATGTTGCACTTAATATCACTTCCACAAATGACTCAATTTGCAGAGGAAATGAACCTCATCTGAGTTCCTGTCAATCCTGCAGAATTCCTAGCCCTGCATTTTTGCATATGTGTGGGCACGGCGCAGCTTTGAGTTGGTTTATAGTTGTTTTTGCACATGCAACTGCAAGATGGTTATGCTAGCTATGATGATGATGATGACAGACAGACAGATGTTTAATCTTTGTCATTTTACCTTTGATCATCTCCCACCTTTTCAACATAGTGATACTAAAGTTTGTTTGTACCTTGAGGAAGGGTCGGACAGCTGTCACTGTCTTTGTAAAGCAAAGGGAAGCGATTAGAAAAAAAGTGTGGGTGACTTATTAAAGCAGCTCACCCTAAGGCTTGAAACCAAATAAAGATTTATTTTCAGTTTTTTTTTCTTTCTGTTTATCGTCATGTTGAAGTTCTGTGTACAGCTGCTGCTTCCACAGACCAATGGCTGGCCATCGGCACCATCTGCATAGATTAATGTGTTTGATATTTCCCTTCTCCTCCTTTTTCCTGTGTAACATCAGGAATCAGTAGCATCTCTGTTGCCCGCCTGTAGCCGTCTGCCTTGTTGGGCTTCACAGTGGGGAAGCTGAGCAATTTGTTTCTGGATGGCTCCGGGCTTATCGTCTCAGCTTGACAGATGGCCTTGCCTTTGCTCAGGTTGGGTTCGGTAGTGATGTGCTGTTCACTGCTTGCCTGACAGAACTCATTATAGACACTCCCCGGGAGAAGAAGCATCTCCACCAGGTTTTGTTACACCCCTGGACTGCCACGACTCACTACTGAGCTAAATAGCATACACCCAGACATACGGTTGAAATCTTTTCTGCGTGTAGTTTGAGGTAAAATGTTAAATTTGGTATTTACTTATTTCATGTCACAAAAGTAGATGGCGGTTGGCACTACCCCAATTTTGAGGAACACGCAGGGACACATGCACGAAAGCGAAGCAATGTACTGCTGTGGACGGGTGCAACAATATTTTCACCACTTAACCTCACTGTCAGGTAACCTGGTTTAAGTTTTTGCAGGAGTTACTTAAGGCTTTATTTATGCTCTCATAAATGCCCCCTGACTCCATTGACAAAAGAGTTGCTGGTCTACTGCTCTTTCTGGAGGCTCAAATCACAGTTTTTGTCAATGGAGTCTGGTGGCCTTGATGAGGGCATGGAAAATGGCATCAGTTGCCCCCTATGTAAACTTAAAAAGGGCTGTCTGATGGCAAGGTAAAGCTGTGAAACTATACTAAATATAGCATACACTTAAACAGATTTTTTTTGTTGGCTAAAAAACATTGAGTGTCTGCCCCCATCAACAGTATTACATTGCTTAGTTTCCATGCCTGTCCTCCTCTTTGCTTCTCCAAAATAGGGGCGTGCTGAACACCAAAATGTAGGTAATTCACTGACTATGAATGAGTACCTCATACATAAAACCCCACTTAAAAAAAATGAACTATCCCTTTAATGTGAAGATATAAATTATATCTATCTATGTATGTATGTATGTATGTATGTATGTATGTATATATATATATATATATATATATATATATATATATATAAGAAAATAGACAAATTACAGTAATTTCAGGGTCATGTTTAACTCACCTCTCCCATTGTACAGCACTTGAATTTTACCCATAACCTTGTTGGTTGTCAATGCCACTAACACAGGCAAAGGTTGATATCTTCCTCTGATGGAGGAAGCGCCACAGCTGAATATTGATCTTATTTAAACTTCAATGTCAGGTCATATTTTATTTATTAGCTGTAAATTTGCTGCTGCATATCTTTATCCACACTGCGATGAAGCGGCGTGAAGGCTCAATCTGCTTATAAATATCCTGCACACTTTAAGCAAAATGTACCCGAGCCAGCAGGAGAGCAGAAGCCTGACTGAGTACAGGTGAGGTTCTGGGGTTGACTATGAGGTAAACCCAACAGATTCAGTGTCTAACTTTGAATAATTCCTATAAATGCAGGTGAAAGAAAAGTTATGAATTCCTCTCCCTTCCTGAGAGTGCTCTATTTTCAGTTGTGGGGCAAACTGTGCTTGGCCTTGCATATAATCAGGTCACATGGAGCAATCTGCCACCTCCTTCAATCCAGGGAAAAGAAAGAAAAAGGAGGGCAGAACTACATTTGAGAGTTTTTTTTTTAAAAGAGCAGATCATCTTAAAATAGGCTCCCAGTAAGGAGGTAAAGTTACTGCGATTAAATATAATCCTCGTAAGAAAAATCTTCACAACCTTATTGGAGATTGACTCCAGTATCTCTGCTGGAAATACCTCAGGCTACATTATTATCTTGTAGCCTTTTTGAATCTCTGCATGCTCTTCTCTTCCCACAAGGACACAAACTGAAGAGGACAAGCCGACACTTGGTTGTTCAAACATCAAACAGCGTAAAGTTGGAGCTCTGTTCTACTCAAATATTCCTTGCGCATATTTGCAGAATTAACTGTATTTGCCTGCTGCACACACATCGGAATACAAACTGTCATGTGCGGCACACACCGTCATCAACTTACACACTGCACTACACAATTTACAGTCACAGTGCAGCCAGCACGGCATGCCAAGTGACCCAGAAAAAACAGCAAAAATATGATTCACATAAACAACTTTAAAGGCTGTAAAGTGTAAAGAAGAGGGAGAGGAGAAGGATGAAATGAAAGGGCTCTTTGTTGAAATTTTAAATTGCATGCTATTGAGAATAGTTTACATTTCTACAAAACAGGAAAGTGGCTTAAAGACATAAAAGTCTCCAAAAACACCAATTTGAATGCAAAAGCAACTAGAATCTTGAATATATTTGGCCACTTTACAAGTTTGCATCTCATATTTAGAACAGCCCTGTATTCATCATGATGAGATCATATCAGCAGCTGCGTTTCATGCAACAAAACCAATCAAATGTTCTTAATTGAGGGTTAATTGAACATCTTCTGTCATCTCTGCACTGTTTATCTAATCAGTTCAGCAGCATCCTATCTTAAACTCAGGTTTGCAGATTACCGTCATCCTTGAAGGAGGAGTGGAGAATGAGGGAAGAATGGCTTGGGATGAGAGGAATAAAAAGCGTCAGTCTTTAATTAAAACTGATTGTGGTTAATGTTCTCCGTCCATGCTATAATGGTTCCCACAGTGGCCCTCACACTACCTCCTGATCAAGCGGCAGCTAATTGGCTGTTAAGAGTTACTTTCTCTCTCTCTCTCTCTCTCTCTCTCTCTCTCTCTCTCTCTCTCTCTCTCTCTCTCTCTCTCTCTCTCTCTCTCTCTCCCTCTCTCTCAGTGGAGTACATTTGGACATCCAGAGGCAGCGCAATTTCATTTCATGTCCTCGAATGGCCGTGAGTCTCTAATACACCATGAGGCCAATTTACAATTTACAGGCGCAGTGCATGTGAGAGACATTTGTATGCATAGCATGTCTTGGGCTATTTCATACCTTGGTCAGGAAAAAAAAACCCTGTTGGTTGGGTTATTGTAACTAAAAGGCTCCACTTCTATATTTATGTAAAATGTTGTAGTTGCCGGCTCTTCCTGCCATGTCAGATCCAGTCCCATCAGAGGCAGGGTAGCGGCTGCTGGGAAGTTTGCGGGGTGGCTGGGGGATGGTGAAACAGTGTGCCAACAGTGTGGCAGATGCACAAGAGCATCGTCGTGTTATGATTCTTAGTGTGCGTGTCAGGACTCGTGTGTATGCACATTTACTGGCATATGAGGACTGAGATAAACATCATCAAAAAGAGAGGTTATATGTGTACTTGGCAACTGACAAAAGAATCATCCACATGGTGAAGAGTAACTGTGCCCATATTGTGCCTGCACTTAGCGCTCCTCATTTCACAAGGTCAGCAATTTCCCAATTTAACATATCCAACATATTAGATGTGCAGATATTCATCATCACAGCTGGATAATCAGATCAGAGGCCTGATGGCGAAAGTCTAACTGACAGTCCAACTGCTACTCAGCAGGCAGTCACAGCTGAGTGGCAGAGATATGGTGCGTAATGCCCTTAAATTCTGCAGAAACCAAGACAATGCTTTTACCCTATAATTACTCTTCACAATAAAAAAAACATAAAACCAGAAAAAAGGCAACTCTATCTCTGGTGTATTCTTTTAAAATGTTCTTTTCACAAAGGATACCCTCATGCTTTGTTTTCTGCTCTATAGGAAAGTATAAAAAGTAATTATTTCTCTGAGTTTACCTTCTCTGTTGTGGTTGTTGCAGGACTAGTCTTGTTCATTATTTTACCTCAATGAGCAGCCTTTTGTCTTTTTATACAAACAGTATAGCCAAAGTCATGTGTGTCCTCTGGGGTCCACAAGGGCACTATGCTAACAACAGTAGAGTGACCTTGTTTTCTCCGTTTCCGTTGGCTAGGAATGACGACAAAGACAGATCCCATCATACCCAGTGCTTTATATATAAATCACGATCTGGTGAGTCGGGGGAAGAAAAACAGTCATGGAACGCATTGAAACTGCTGTTTTGCTGAAACTAAACAAGAATGACATAACAACACTATGTGCAGATCACCAAAATACTGTTGCATCTTCTGACTAGACAATGGAGTTTAGAAGACACTATAAGCCCACAATGATGTGAATTATGATTAATCATACTCGTTTCACCGCACAGCACAAATGGCCACTAGCTGTGGGGCTTACAGTAATATCCCAAAATATTGATTGACATATAGGTTTGAAGAAATTCAACAAATTGTATTGTCGTTTTGATTCAATGTTGCTGATAGGCATCCTAATCCAAATTTCACATGCACATAAATCACAAAAAAGCATCCTAAACACAGTTTGAAGTACCTTCAATGGGAAATAAAAGAATAACAGAATAGATATTATTGTCTATCATCAATAAATGTTAGACAAAATGTTTACAGATTTTGATAGGGCCAAAGGAGGTGCCTGATCCAAGCAAATAGGTGCCAGATCCAGTCTGCAAGGTCCAAGATCATGTTCTGGTACAAATAAAGCCCTGACCATACCAACGACTATTGAAATTAGGTGTTGGAATATAGCAATAAAATTATTTCTAACATTTTTTGTTGACTAACCTGCTAGAAGTGCATGCCATTGATGTCATGTGGACAAAAGAGAACCCTTTCAGAGGTTATATCAGTATAAATCCTGCTTTATTCCCTCCTTTGGTCATGTCACAATGACTATGGCCACTAGAGGGCTTTGTCACTTAATAATAAGTAAATATATGTCGTATTGCGACACTTGCTCAGTTGACTGTTGCTGTTGTTTTTTTTACAAGGACAGCCTTGAAATGACACACGTGGAATCTCTTGAGAGGCTAGACAACTAAAGGCAGAAGGAAAAAGGTGTAGATCCACTCACCCAACTCCAAAGACCCTGCTGTGCCAGCATATATCCCACATAATTACACCGGGCCACAAATAGAAAGACACTTTTCTCTCCTGCCCGACCCTCTCCTTTTCTCCTTCCTGTGACACTCAGCAGCACTTTGCAGGGACACAGAGAATGGGGGTGGGTTGGAGGTATTTAGATGTGAGAAAAGGGCAATTTATCAGAAACCTTAGGGAGCTCTGGAGTGATGACAAGAGAATTACAGAAGAAGGACTAAAAGGTTGAAAGGCTAATTCTGTGAGAGCAGAAGAGGAATGGGGAGGAAAGGCTCAGCATGTTTGCTTGTGAGCGCTGATTTGCACAATTTTTTCAAATGAGCAAGAAGGATTATTAAAAAATCAATGTTTGATTTCTATGGCTCGGACCATCACACAAACACCAGAGTGGATGCGATGTGACGGTGGCTGTTGTGTAACCAAGCCCAGTGAGTCATGAGAGGGAGGAATGCGTTGATTCGATGGTTGGAAGAGGAGAAGGTCTGCCTGGGGAAAGACTGGCAGAGACAGTCAGACCCGTTAGCAAAGTCATCTGGGAGAGAGAGGAAGAGGCTGGACATTTGGTTTCAGGCCTTCCCTCAACTGCCAGTGGTTGTCTGGACCTCGGACCACAAGTGAGGCATAAATAAACATGAGCCCTGACGCAGACAGACATGGCTGTGGACTGAAAAGAACATATGTGCACATAACCACATACCCATGCAAATACACATACACAATATTAAATGAACGGGAAATTACGTGGTGTGATAGAAGGAGGTTATCAGGGGCTGCAGGCTGAAATAAGCCGACCCGGCTCAGATGCACACACACACACACACACACACACACACACACACACACACACACACACACACACACACACACACACACACACACACACACACACACACACACAAATATATACTGCTTTGCTTTAAAGTATACTCCTTCTGAAAACAAACACAATATGTGCAAATGGTATGGTATGTATTGTGTGTGTGTGTGTGTGTGTGTGTGTGTGTGTGTGTGTGTGTGTGTGTGTGTGTGTGTGTGTGTGTGTGTGTGTGTGTGTGTGTGTGTGTGTGTGTGTGTGTGTGTGTGTGTGTGTGTGTGTGTGTGTGTGTGTGTGTGTGTGTGTGCGCGCGCGTGTGTGTGCGTGCGTGCGTGCGTTTATATTGACTTCCCCCTTGCCCTGGGAGATATTTGTTTTCAGAGGTGCGTAGGTAGTTCAGTTTGTATTGTATGCGTTTGTGTGTGATACCGGTCTAGTACATACAAGCCAACCACACACACTCCTTCACCTGCTGTTGTACATGTCTGGATTCTGGCTGTGTGCCTCCGTGGCAGCGTTATCATCCAAAGAGGCACACAGCCAGCCCCTGATTTAATAAGCTGCCTAGGGAGTCACAGAGAGAGGTGGGGAAGCACTATCAGCTGATAACTGTCCTCCCTGCAAGCCCAGCTCGTTCTCTGATAGCCCTGCCAAGAGAAGACTCAGCTTCTCCTCATTTTCTGTGTGAATGTGTGTGCGTGTTGACCGTGCGTGCGATCCCCCGCCGGCTGCTGCCCACGTGTCTGTAGGCAGCGCGCATCCTTCACTGCATCTCTCTGAGTGTCAGACGGCAGAGGAGAGCCACACATGGCCAAGGCAGGCCTGAGCCCAGCATATGCTCACAGCTTCTTCGTTCTGTTATTCTGTTATTTCATTGACTGTGCATAGTGTGGACTTTTTCTTAAACCATAGTCTTTTCATCACATTTGACAAAGTGTCTTGAACACATGAGAATGCTTCAGGAAACCCGTTTAGAGGACTAAGAGATTCCATGCCTCCTTCACCCCAAGTGCCATTGATGTGCTTAAGAGCCGATGGCACTCTCGCTGCATTCCGTGCACTTTCTGTGCTTACTTGTACGCTTGAACTCTTGTACATTTGTTCTTGTCTGAATTTCCATTTCCTGCTCTCGCGCTGTTATTTATTGTGTTGTAGTGTCTTTGATGCTGTCTTTTTGTATTCTGTTTTCATGTGAACCCTGACTGCAAAACAAATTTCCCATAGTGGGACACAGACCCACCCATAAGGTCAATGACAACCACATTTTATATTTGAACCAAAATATTTACTATTACTTTTTAACCCAATAAAAATAAACATTGTATTATTTCTGCTTTAGGAAAATGTTGCCTGTACGCAACTGTTGCAGGCCGCCAGCTACATGACCGGAGACATTTGCTGATTAAAACCTAAACCACGATCTAAACTGGGAGCTAATGTCGGAGTGAATTTCCTTGTTATTCCAGGACTTTCACATAAATCGGATGCCAGAAAAGAAAGGAGAAGAAAAAGTGGGAAAACAGAAAGGACTTCAAACACAAATAAGTCTCTCTCAATTGACGTGTTTGTTTTTAGTAGGAGAAAGAGAGCATGTACTTGCGGTGATACGAATTTAGCCGATTTGGGGAGAATAAAGATAACCTTGAACCCAATCCAGGGTTTGACAAAATTGGGTTGTACTTGTGAACAGATTTAAATTCAGAGAAGATCAGCTCATGATGTGGTAAACTTCTTGACACTGTCACCATGTTATTGCACTGATCGGAGCAAAAGGCACTTCTTTAATTTTTCAAGTCCTTTGTTGTTATTTCAACAACATGATTGTTCTGTAGCATAAAAAGAATAGTACCATACACTGCACTCATTTTGCCACAGTGTTGTGGTAATGATAAGAAAAATATCATTGAGACAAGTCAGGATCTTGCACAGTTGACGGGCTCTTTATAGGCTGAAGCAATGGTCCAAAAGAAGCCTTGAGCTCTTTTCTACATTAACATTTATACCCCTGCACAAACAACTATGACGTTTACTCGTACGTCAACATTTTATACAGATATTGTTCCTTTTTGGTATATGGTTAACATTTGTTCAGCTATCTTTATATTATCTAATGTTTTACCAATTTTTTTTACCATCACACCAGTGTTTCTGTCTGTTTCCTTTTTCCTATCCTATCATCTGTCTTTGAAACCGGGCATATCTCCCTCCCCTACCCTGAGAAGAAGCTCTTTTTCGGCCAATCTATTCTTTTTCTAAGCCACTGGTATTATTGTAAGGTCAGTGATTGCCTTTTTTTTGTCTGCGGTCTGCGTTATCACACACAAGTACAACAGCCTCAGTATGTGTATGTGTTATGTGTGTTGCAGAATGATAGGCATACTTTTGTGTGGCCATGGTGACCCGCAGCTGACACCGATGATTGATCCTGGTACTGGGATAAGTGCCTGTGCACCGGTGAGCACATTGGCCCACTGAAACGCAGCCAAGCGGAAAATTAGAAATCTCTTCATCCCTGGTCCATTTGAAATCCGATATCTCCCATCTTCCCCTCGCACAGGCACTTTTCCTCAGCCAATAAATCAGTAATTAAATGATGTGTTTTTGTGCATGTGTGTATGTGTATGTACATGAGGACAGGGGGCTGTCCTTGGGGGATCAGCCCAGGCAACTAGGGTGATGGGAGTGGAAGTTGCAAGCAAAACTGGCTCTGTCCACCTCCTGGTGTCTGCTTAAAAACATAAGAACACACTGTTATGTCCCAGATACAAGCACCGGCACACTCCTACACACACATTTAAGTTGTACAATATGTGTTGGATGTCAGCTGGAGGTGTAATGGCGCCTCTGGTATCGAATAAATCAATGTCAAAGCTTCCTCTGAGTGCAGCAACTGACCTTTCGGAAGCCATCAGTGCGGTCCCACAATCACACTGGGACAGGAATGTTAGCATTTCCCGTTGTTTCTTAACTTCTAACATCTATCTCTTTGTGTTGTCCAGGTACATCGGCCCAGGGGAATCCTCTTCTGGCTTCCCTTCCCGTCCCGGGACGGCCTCTGCAGCCGCAGCTCGACCTCAAACACCTCCTGCCCTTCAGACTCAATGGATCCTCCCCCCTCAGCCTCTTTCCTAACTTCAACACGGTAAGTGCAATAGATATTTGGCACCTTATATCATGGAAAATAGGAAATAAAGTGGAAGTAATGAATCTTTGGCTTTCATCCACAAGGTATTTTAACAGTAAGGCTCTCTAGCACAGGTCAAATCCTGTGAATGATAAAGTACCTTATTAGTTCCAACAGAAATATTGTATATAGGGAATTTATTTCACCATAGATAAAGAATATTGTGATACACTTATTACTTAAATATCCTGATCCTTTTTTGTGCTTGAGAACAAAATGTCTTTGAATCATTTTCCGTGGCCAGACCAGCTATTACAACAACAGAGAAACACAGAGGGAGAGTGACATCATACCCCCCTATATCTTTACATAGCAAATATTCTTATTGTTCTGAATGTCGAGTACAGCTCCTTTGGATTTTATGGGTCAGGGTTGTGATTCACATACTTCCTAAATGTAGCATAAATATTCAACCTCATGATCAGTGAGAGGTATATATAAGCATAGACAGACAGGCCTATAAAATTGTTTCCTTAATGCGAGCCATCATCTCACTATCTGTTCTTCCAGACTTTAGTCGTAACTCAGGTTTGTGGAGCTTATCTTCATTCAAGCAATGTTTCATTTCTCAGCATTCCAGTTGTCACCTCAGCATCTCTACAGAGGAGGCTCTTATTATTTAGATTTGAACGTCAGCAGCAAACTGCTCAGTTTTTCAAGCACCTTAGCTCTGATGCTTACCTTGCCTCAGTGTCTGGAATTAAAAGCATGTATCTTTGATCCTTTTCTTACCGGCACCGTATCCATTGTCATTTTGTGTGTGTAGGCACTTCTTTGATCCTAGATTTACGCTCTGTGTGTGCGTGAGTGCGTGCGTGCGTGCGTGTGTGCGTGTGTGCGTTTTCACTTCCCTGATCGCACACTGTGAAACCATCTCCAGTTCTGTGGTCTGTAAATGATACATAAGCCAGAGATTTCGCTCCAGCATACACTATACACCTCTTCAAACCAAGCGAAAAAAGGTACAGAGAGAGAGAAAGGGTCACCCAGACATGGCTGGTCCGTTCTCACAGTGAAGGACGTGTGCAGGAGGTGGATAATCGTGTGCTGTATGATGTGTATCGGTATATGTAGTGGGTCTCCAACCTGATATGTGTAAAGTGTAGTTTATTCATTTCTTCTGCCGCCCACTGCTATGGGTCATGCGGTCGCCTTTACTGCCCCATAGAGAGGATGGAGTACGTCTAGCAACTATGGCAGCATGGAAAACCTTCACTCCTTTAACACCCTCATGTATTTATATTAGTGGTGGAGGCAGTGGGGCAGGTCTCTGGTCAGCATTTGGTCAGTTATATGCTTATGTTTCAATAGAAGACTTGCTGTTTCTATTCTCAAACCAACATCTGTGCCTGGCTTATAAATATAATGTACGGCAACCCTCTGCAAATATATTTAACAATTTAAAGCACGGCATCATGCTCAAGTAGTCATATTAGTAACTGTTATTGTAAAAGGCAGTCAGTTATTATTGAATGTAGCAAGCTAGTTCACAGGAAATCTTGCTTATAGAGTGGCAATAATATTCAGTCTTGCATTCATTGTTAAAAAGAATACAACTCGCAGTAGGATGTGCAATTTACCACAACCAGAATGCAGAAATTATGATAACTGTGGAAATCACATCAAATCAGTGTGGCTTTAGTCCCAGGAGGAGATGATTAGCCTCCACAACACACAGGCTGACAGCGCAGCTGTGGCATTAATCACAAAGTCCATTCAACTGGGAGCCCCAGGTTCTCTTTGCCCTGATAACGCACACGTTGTCCCGGACGTGTGCGGGGGGGGGGGAGATGAATGCACCTGTCTCCAAAACTAAATATCCTCTGGTTCCCTTGGTGTCCTGTCTTACATCCCCCCCTCTTCTTTCTGTGTCTGTCTGTCTCTTTCTCTCTACCTACCATGAAACCCCATCACAGACTCAGCCGCCCCTGCGTAGGATAAGTTCTGTCTGCACCAGGATGGCGGGGGGAGGATGGAGGGATTGGACAAAAGACTCATTTATAGCAGTCGGTTCAGGATGGCTGCGGACGGACAATGGGCACATTCTTCAGTTCCTAAAACAAATAGCTGTGTGCAGCCTGCCCTGCTAAGGTGGACAGAGGGCAGTAGGAGTGGGAGAGCTAGGTTTCAGTGTTCAGGCTTCAGTTGGTGAAGGGAAAAATCAGTTTCTCCCAGAGGTAGCTTTGAGTCATGTAGAAGAAGTCAAAATAGAACAACAAAGGCAAAGATAGCCTTGAGGCGGAGGTTTACCTACAGCATGAGGGTTTCAGTGTCAGGTGTGTTTATATTCCCTCTCACACCTGGCCTTCTTGAGGCATCTGTACTAAAGAGACTCAACTCTTGCAAAAGAGGCAGCTGCCATGGACAGGGGACAGCTCTTTGTGTGTTACGGAGGTATCTGATGTTGTTCAGGCTTGTGTTGCAAAAAGAAAGCAGGGTAGTGTGCCATCATTGCTGCAATCAATAAACCAACACTCTTTGATCTCTGGGCAGCTGAAGTTAGTCTACAGTGCCACCGGTGTGGTTCCAGTGAGCAGTCTAACTCTGTGTAAGAACAGTGCTCTCCCTGGTCATCCTGCCATGTGAGCAGAGGAATGGACCGGGCCAGGCCCTATGCCAGCCTGGGGAGGGATCCAAGATCATTGTTGTATGCGATGCTGCGTTAAAGGTTGCTGCAATGAAATCAGCTGTCATCGTGGCATGCAGACCTCCTAATGAAGCCTCGGCTTTCACTCTACTGTTTATGCCGTTCTAGGAATGTCTGCAGTCTATTCACAGGCAGTTAAAACAGAATTAGTCGGCCTAAAACCGTCTCCAAACACTTCCCTCCGGGCTGCACTGACTCATAATGTATTACACAGTCACATAACTGAGATTACAATTAACTCTAACTGCATTTCAATACGAGCTAGCGCAGCTTGTAACAGCAGGGCAATATAGCCGTGTTAGGAACAAACTCACTTATCATACAGAGCCTGTGTGGAGAGACAAGAGTCCCCCCATACTGTAGATGCCTCTAGAGTAGGTTTTAATCTATAGCGTCATATATAAACACTGATCAAAATCAGAGAACAAATTATTAATACTTAATTTATTCTGAAATATTGTCATTTAACAATAACATCATATTATAACCTATAAACTCATAGAGAATCTCTGGAAAATCCTTGGCAACAAAGTGGAGGCTATGAAACCCACTACGGTTACCGAACCATAGTGTTCATCTCTTCTGACACAATGGTTACTGTTCTCTAATTTTGCTCACTGTTTTTTTCACAAAAGAAAGGTTTTTCTTGAAGTGCCTTGATTATTTAAAAAAACATGCTAGTACAGCTAATATATAAAAAGACAGTATTTCAGAATAAATCAAGTATGAATAATTTGTTCTCTAATTTTGATCTCCAGTGTGTATAGATTGATCCGGCTGTGTCTTTAATTATATTCCACTTAATAATGGTGTGCATGCATTCTTAAATTTACTGACATAGTGATACTGTATATACTTACAGAACAGGGGATACATCCAGGTAACTAATATCGTCATGTCTCATTAGAAGACTACTGCTGTGCAATCACTGTGTTTACCTTTCATTCAGTGGTGATGGCAGGGACCAGGTATGCAGTGTAATGGCCTTGCTAGATGAGTTACTGAGAAAGAGGAGAAGTCTTTCTTCAACTATCTTAATGGTGTCCTAACTCTCAATAATCTGTGAAAAACACCAGAAACTTACACCAGACACTTAAGGTGTACAGGTAGAGTGTGATAGGGGTTACCAGATGTACAGTGCTGGAATAAAGCCTGACATGTCAGGCACTCTCATCCTCTTCTACTATCTCAGCTATCCCAATTAGCACCTCAGATGATAGTGATTGGTTTAAAGAAATACAGAAATATAAAAACAAGCCAGAGTGTTTTAGCCAGACCATACTCTAGAGCTGGAGTCTGGCTATGCAAGACTGGGTACAGTGTAACCCCTTAATGCGATTATGCACATGTTCAGGTTATAGATGATATATAAAATGGATAAAGCCTCTACATCGATGTCAATTATTTCAGGTTGATCCAATCTTCCTCACCTATGGACGCCATCTTGTCAAAATATGACTCCGCCTTATTTCCTCTTACCAAAAAAAGGGTATTGATGTGATGTTCAGGGGAGGGGAATACGCCCATCTAGCTGACGTATACCGAATTAGCAACATTAGCACGACCATACGTACATAAATAAAGGCTGTTGTTGATCTACTAGATAAACAGGAGTGGGCGGGGACCGGGGCAGAGAGTCTTTTTTTTTTTTTTGGTAACAGGAACAGGCGGGAGCGGGATTTAGAGACTAGAGACTGACACAGGTGAAAATCCATCCGAATCCTCTCAGTGCTCCAGATTAGCATCTAGTGTATGTTTCATAGATATAGTAGGCTGAATTGCAAGTCAAGGTGCAAGTGCGGCTATTTAATTAGTTGGCATAACAGAGCTAACACGTGGTGACACTCACCAACACCTTTTAATTTGTTCAAAAAAAACAATTTGTTCTATAATATACAATTTACGGTTGTAACCACCATCTTGTCACTTATGCTAACACAAATGACCACAGTTGAGTTAGCATGCTAATCCCATGGCTACTCCTGAAAACTAGCCTCTGTCACTCAAGAGGCTGTGCCCCTAATTATTCATAACTTTTAACCTGCAATAAAATAAAAACTAGCCTGGTACAAAAAAAATTCACGCCCCTCAGTGTTGTCATGGAGATATGACCTAAACATACAGAGTATAATGTTTTTTTTGTACCAGGACTGACGGATGAGAAACTGCTCTATTATGAAACCTGTCCCTGGTGGCCACTTGACAAACTGCAATTTTTGGAAATTCCACATCAGATGAACCTATAATTTGCTGTGGTTGGGGCTGGTTTAGATTCAGACTTGCATTTTAGGGGTCTACTCTACTAGCATGTTTACATGCTTAAACATTAAACTATACTTATATATGACACTTTGGTCATATTTAATATGAATACCCAACATTACATATGTGAAAGAAAATAAGAAAAAACATAGGTCCCTGTATAAATCTCTTCTAAACTTGCATGATATTCCTATTTTTTTTTTCAGCACCAACAATTTTTAGGAGCCATGTTTTCAATATTATTAGTATTTCTATGCTGGACATTGTGCACCATGCCTCAGCTCTCTGAAAACAGCTAAGGGCTCACCCCCAGGGTCGGAGAGTCTGGTTGTTAAATTAAAGGGTCTTTGTGGTGAGAAGGTAGGGGAGTTCTATCAATATATTCAGCCCTGTGAGAACAGGGACAGCCATGATGATTACTTTAGCGTGCAATGCATTATTAATTGTCACACATCTTCATTATTATCCAAACACAGTGACAGGGAAAAGGATTCCACACCAGCAGAATGTCTCCTGTCTTTACCCTGAGGTAATTAAGAGCAAACTGCCACAGAAAGACATGTTTCTGAAATCTTTTTTATTCTGTATTGCATAGCACAAAAGTACTCAGGAGCACAGTGACATTAATAACAGTAGCAGTCAGACTTTCATCAGCCCTTGCACAGTCATGCTTTCAGGTCACTTAAATATAGCAGGCAGGCACAGGTGCAATCGATGAGTTCAGTTAAGTAGAAAGTAGAAATGGGAACTATTGCAGCAACACAGATACAGTATATACTAAACAATACTGAGTAGCTGTAATATGAGTCAAACTAAATCAGGCTGCTGCCCTCATTTCTACAGCAAATGGAAAGTTAAAAAAAGAAAGAGGAAGCAGGGATAAATAAATAAAGTTTACTGGAAAAATATTCTTACAAAAGTGAGAATTGGTAAAGTATGAGAACTAGTTGAGTGCAAAAAAAACTGCTGTAATAATTTGGATTTGCATATAAATACATATAAATGTATCTTAAGTAATGATGCAAGTTTGATGCTCTGCACACCCACACAGGTATTTTCCATTAACCTGCTGATAAGGCCTTTTCTCAGGGTAAAGTTGGGCCATATCCCACCTTAACAGTTGCAACTAAAGAGTGAGGAATATCAAGCACAAAAAAAACCCATCCCCCGCCCACCTTCAACCCAAGAAGAGGTCTAATCAACCAGGTTAACTGAAAACACCTGTATGCACAGGTGTCTTCAGTTATTCTGGCTGATTAGACCTCTGGGTTGAATGTGATCGGAGCTTTGGTGGGAATTTCTGAGGTGATAAATGTCCATCTACCAGTAAGAATGATAAAGGTGTACTTTGTCCCGCCTTAACAGAACAAAGCTAACAGGAGACACAGTATACACACCCACACAGTCAGTGAGAAGAGGTCTAATCAATCAGATTAACTGAAAACACCTGTGTGGGGGTTCAGAGGCTTTGAATTTGACATATGTGCTTAAAGAATTGGCACTGTCAATAACTGTTCTCAAAGCAGATTGAAAATGAAAAGTATTGTATCATTGTAAAAACCTTTTGAAAAAAGCAATAGTGGCGTTTCCATTACAGTCGAATACCCAGAACAAGGCGGGTCTCCCTCGCTGAAACGCCCCTAATTTGAATGCCAGCCGCCCGAGGGGTCGTTTGACCAGCCGTTTGTTGGCCCTGTAGAGGAGCAGGGCCTTTTTCTCCCCTGAAAAAACCCTGTTTGCTGATTGGATATAACTCTAAGTGGGATGTGACATGTGGTTGTAGCCTACTTGTGGCCAAAAATGAACTGAACTGAATAGAGAGACGCTATATAATTCAATTCAATTCAATTTTATTTATAGTGCCAAATCATAACAAAAGTTATCTCATGACACTTTACAAACTAGGTAAAGACCACACTCTATGACTAACTAGTTTGCAGCGGTGCAAGTCTGTGGAGTTTTCTTTCATGTTAGTTGTACATGCGTTGACATCATGAATCATACAGGCCACTTTAAATTATAAAATAATATCAAGCTATTTGTTTTCATTGTTATTCTTGAACGGCATACATTTTTATAATGGTCAGATCTTGAAGTTCTCATAAAACTGTCTGAATGTCAACAAGATTATTAAAACTGCCACTATTCTTTATTTCTCACTACGAGAAGGAAGTGTCACCTCCAGACTCTTGTAAATCCCTTTTTGTGTCATGGAGACACATGGAGTCAGAGGACTTTTGAGAGGGTGTGTCCTACAACTTTCCCAGCGGCCACATTTTACCCCAATGGAAACGCGCCCAAGTTGTTTATGGTTTGATATATCAAGAAGAAATAGTGTAATTAACATTCCACTACAGATATAGACTTGCACATTTAAACCAATCACAATAATCTTAAAAATAGGGCATGAGAGGCCAGACTATGTCAAGAAAGAACTTCAGAGTCTCAAGCATCTTTACGTGGAGTGTTGGAGTATTAACTGGTTACTTATTGCGTTACTGCAAAGATATGTTATCTGATCTTTAGGCAGTAGGTGAAGGATTTTTCTCTAAGTTCCGTATATACAGTATCTGTTGTTGTAGTTCTTCTTCTTCTTGCTTCTCAATTGCACTGATGACTCAATGATTGCAGCTCTGCCTGTCATATTTAACTGCATTTGTAAGCACTATTTTAGGGACTGTACTTTTAGAATCTGATCTCACTTTTTGTGTACCTGATCACCGTTTTACTGTATAACTAATCGACGGTATCTTAGGGCTGTTTGCAGTAACCGTTTCGAATACAGCCACAATATTTCTTTTGACGCGACAAAGCACTTTGACTAATCTAAAGTTCTCTGAAGGCCTTAAGGAGCACTTGTTTTTTAATTATTGTTCTGCCGTAAAGTAGCTGGAAAGCAGCCACCCATCATTAAAAATCAGCCTGAATATATTTACTTTTGTACTTTGTAATAGTCTTGACACAGTGGTTCCTTGTCTTTGTAATTACTTTGATTGTGACGGTATACTAACAAGCTTAATTAGCTGGCATGCAGTATTGTTTGATGAAATGTATAAAGCAGGCCTCATCCCTTCTAACTGACATGGACATTCATTTAATACATCATAAGAAGTGTCAATATGACTTCTTTTTCCCCATTATAAAATGTAACAACATAAAATACAGCCACTGATAAGTTACTCCATGCATGTAGGCAAAACAGTCAGGTGTCAGGAAGGTCATGCTCAAAGCTCTGATTATCACACACTTTCCTTTCAAGGAGAAACACACACATTCTCCTCCTCACATCCACACATGCTAATTCACTGGGTGAAGATTTAATTTATTCCAGATTCATGCCATAAACCTGCTCAGCTATCACAGGTAAACACCCCTGTGTGTCTCTGAGATATATGTATGTTACTGTATATGTTTATCTTTAATGACTATGATCGCCATATTCTCGTCATGCAGGGGGCGGCAGCTCCACAAACTGCAGCCTCCAAAATAACAATAGAGTTGAATCAACAGCTCTCTAATGAAGTTTAAACAAAATATTGTAAAATATGAAACTTCATGAAAGTTGTATTTATTGCAGGACTGTGGACTTCACCTCTAAGTAATTGCTTGTCTCTCTTTTAAATGTATATCTCCACATTGGTGCCAAATGTGGAATAAATGAATGATGCTCTGACAAGATTCATCCCTAATAACTACTTATTAGGGATTAATTATTTACCCATTACATTCTGCTGTAGCTGCAGGAAATATACGGACGTAGTGTTGTGCTGTCTACTGATGTATTAGAGGGTACTTAATGAAAATACGGCCACGCTGAAGATTGAATCCTGTGTTGCTGAGGAACAGCCTCACTTCTGAGTTGTCCGCTGCACAGGCATTTCTAATTTGGAAATTAAACAAATGTTTGTTCTGTTTTCTTCCTTCTGTCTCTCAGATGGACCCTGTCCAGAAGGCGGTGATCAACCACACATTTGGTGTCCCTCAGCCCCTCAAGAAGAAACAGATTATCTCCTGCAACATTTGCCACCTGCGCTTTAACTCAACGGTAAGAAATGTTTTAGTGGCTTGGTGGCTCTGTGTTTATAAAAAGATATAGAGCACTTGTGGGACGATAAGAGAAAGTATCTATCTTGTTGAAATATCTAAATCCTTATCATCTACTGAATCTATGTGTACACTGTGTGAATAAGAAAATATGTGTATCTTTGTCTGTATGTAAAAAACATATATATATATATATTTTTCTCCTAGTTATGTGTATAAGAAAGTTTGTTCAGTTTCCCTTCCAGTGAAATCTGTATGTGTGTGTCTGTTTGTTGTTGTGGTATGAGGGATTAGACAGCAGGGAGAGCTGTCGTTTATCAGCAAAGAACAGAAACAATCAGCAGACCCAGCAGGAAGCAGCATCTTCGCCTCCTCGTTCCATTTCTCCCATCCTTGCCATTCAGTGCGTACATACACAAATACACGTACTGTACGCTCGCGAACATACGCACACATACACACACAAAGACACACAGACGGCAAGCATCCCATGACATTTCATGCATATTCACATAAACATATTTCTCAATAGATAATAGTCCATAAAGCCTGAAAACATCTTGTGTCTGGGCAAAGTAAAATAAACACACACAAAGACACTTTTTTTTTTTGGACTCCATCTTCAAAGGGCTGAGGCACAGGAGACAGGGAGCTGGGAGGGGAGAGATGAGACTCAGACGGGCTCCTCACTCACTAGAGCAAATCCCATCCCCTACCTCTGCACACTGACTTAAAGAGAAGTGTCAGGTCTGACTGCAGCTTTATCCGTCTCTCTGAGAGCATGAATACTTTCCTAACACTTCCATGTACCCTCCTCAGAGGTTTTTTCTCACATATTATATCAGGTTATCCTCATGCATAATGCTCAAAGGGGCTTGAGCATTCTCTGTTGCTAGCACAGATTGACCTTAAAGAGCACCTTAAGACTGGCTGAAAAAGACCTCCTGTGGCTTCTCACCAAGCTGGAGTGATGTAGAGGTGTAATCCAGGGTGTGTCAGTGCAATGTGACATCACTTATGGGTGTGTTTACTGGTGCAGAAGAGCACAATTCTGAATTGTGACCACACATAAGTGTTCCCAGGGGTGCAGATCCGATGTCAGGACTGGGGGGACACAAAAGTGATGCAACTCATACCATGCCGCTATAAATCAAAACTTCGTAGAGGCTCGCGATATCATTCAAAATGTACTGAACATGGAATCGTTGACTGTGCTTACCTTTCTTATTTATTTGTCCTAAACAGCCAACAGCGTAAAAGTGCTTACTTAAACTGTTCTTATATTAGGAAATCATAATTTTAAGTGTCTCTGGCGTGTAATGTCTACTCCCCCCCAGTTCTTCAGTTGTAGTATGGGACTACATTCTGCATGATTCATTGATAGGGATGAATATCAAAATATGAAGCCCTTTTTATAAAGCCTGCTGATCATCAGCGTCTGTGTAAGACACTACCCGTTCATTTGCACTGTAGTGGAGGAGACCAGAGATGGAATGTGGAGTCAGAAATATATTTATGAAACTTTTTTTTTCACCATTTCAATCATTTCTTTTTAGATGTGAATCTAAAATGGGAAGAATGTGAAAACAAACATGTAGGCCTATGGCTGATTCTGTCCGATGTTCAGCCATCTTAGATGCTTGAATGTAGTCACTGAAGAGTCTCAACATAGCACGAGCAGCTGAGGGCGGGTTGCGACAAGATCAGAGTTTCTCAATGAGGCAGACAGAGTAGATTTGTGCTTCCGTCCGTCTTCTGAGTTTGTTTTTTTCACTTTCTAAATGGAAAAACCATGTCAAACAAAATATTAATCACAGCAAAGTACATACTTTTAAACATGTCAGGACTGGGACTAAATTTTACATTGTGATAAAGTATTAGAATATAATTTAAGGCTATTTTCATTTATAGTGCAGTGCAGTAAAGAATATCAGAGAGACAACTGTGACTGGCAAATTTAGTAAAGGCAATCATTTTTTTTTACCACCGAGCCTACATTTTAGTGTCTGGAGGGGAAGCATGCACTTCCCCAATCAAAACAGGTGACTCAGTGATTGAATTATTATTTTTGCTACAAGCAAGTCATTATCGAGAGGGAGTATTCAGAGTCATTTTCAGAGCTATGTTCCACACCGACTAAACATACAGTATGTCTACTATGCGCCAGATATAGTCCAATGTTTACTTTAGTCTGTAGGATTGCTGAATCACCGGACAATGAAGAATCCCTTGGAAGAGTACCGTATCCTGCTGGATGGCATGGTGATGTGAAAACCTAAGCTCATTTCACACCTTGTCCCTCTGCCTCCACTCAAACTCAATTGGACGGAGAGACTGGTGGTGGAGAAGGCACTGGCTGAATTCGTCACATCACACTAATCTCTGAAGCCTTTTCACGGCAGATCAGTCAGCTAAAGTATTCAAGTTGTTTTTACAGATGCTTTGACACGCACATCATTCACAGGCCTCCACTATATCACACCATTAGGTTCGCTAATGCTAAGTGTACATGTTTAACTCCATCCCCAGACTGCTTGTGTTGAGCAGTGTGTGTTGATTGTGATAGAGCTAACATATGGGACTGGTGGTGTGTGTTTGTGTGACTGGAACCTTGTGTCTGTGCATAGCACAAGCACACTTCTTATCTATTGCTTATGGGCCTTAATGCACTGTTGGTGCTCAGGTAATCAGAGAAATGCACATTTTGCTCCTACTTAAAAAGTATTTTAGTCATTTCTACATTTATTTATTCCTTACTTAGGACTTTAACATAAAGTCCAGTCACTTTACTCAACTTGAGGATTTGCATGATTTATTTCTTGAGGAATTAAAAGTGGATGAGAGCATCGCAGTCTTGTTATTTCACATGTCAAAACATACAGCCGTTGGGATGGGGCGAAGGCAATTTTATATTTAATCCCTCATGATTAATCCATTTATCTTTTAACCTCTTGAAGTTCCAACGGCCCTCCAGCTTTTTGTCTTTCAGAGGCTGGGGTGGGCTCAGTCTGAAAGCCAGAGTAAAGATAAAAGTAAAGAGAAATTAGAATAATAATGGTATGATAAGAAACTAAATGATACAAGGAATCCATTGGTACCATCTGTCTTGGTATCTTAAAGGGAAGTGAGATAAACAACGCTCCAAAGTTAGACAAAATGTTTCCCTAAACAGTCTTTGAATTGCATAAATTGGGTCTGACTGGAAAGCTGAGACTCCAGTGGATTCAATGAGCCCAACTGTGTGTGTGATGATGTTGCCTAAAATTAGCTGTTATGACCACTAAGATAATCACAGTTTTACAACCACAAAATAGAGATGTAGGGCATTCAGAGGATGGATGGCTTTCCTGGGTATACGGACAATAAGGGGGTTTCTGAACATTTCCCAGAATAGAAGTGCTCACCATTCGTGGGTGTTCCTGCCCAAATCACCAAACGTCAAAGGTTTTCAATACTAAATCACAGCAAGGATTGTTCTATGGTTTTCCTCAAGGTCTGGGTGCCTTAATGTGGTATTATGGAGATCATTTTTGACTATTTTTATTAATTCTTCAGTGGTAAAAAATTGTTCAATTTAGCAAATCTGCAATCTGCAGCAAATCAAATCTATGTAACAAATGGTATCAACCCAATAAATGCTGCAACAACATATGACACATAATAGAACATAAAGAACAATCAGCATAAATTTGTATCTTAATGCTCTAAACCCTTATACACTCTAAACTTTCAACACTTAAATGGACGCCTAACAACACAATGTTTTTTAAAGATTAGAAGAACTTGACACACACTGCTGAGCTGCATCTGAAAATAATCCTCAGGTTCCCGGCTTTCAGATGATGTATACTTCTATGTGGCTTCTACTGTTGACCTTTTATCTTCCCCTGAATATCAAGGGTTTGAAAATGTCCATACCACAGTCTCAGCTCTCCATATTTTCCATATAAAGTTCCATATTGTAAACACCAGGTTGTGGTGATACATAAATATTTTGAAAGTATAAAAATGCTCAATCGCCACAGACATTCACACAGCTCATTTTCAGAAAGAGCTGCAATGGAGAGAGAGATACCGAGAGTGCAAATGCGGAAGACATTTAAATGCTGAATTGCTAATTCGTTTCAGACAGAGGGGGAATGCAGGTATATTCGGACAGACAGTATTAGAAAAATAATGCGCTTTTATTTACGTTACAGCATGTAAACATGTTTTAGTAGAAAATACAAATATCAACTAGAAAATGAGCATAATATGAGACCTTTACATTTCCAAATTTAATTCATATAAAACCCATTTAGCCAGGTGTTAGTTCTGCTTCTTCCCTCTATAACTTTGTCCTATCCAGGCCAGGAGCTGGTGAGAGCGTACCCCCAGGAGGTTGTTTTAGCTTTTAATTAGTGATCTCTGTATTGATTTCTCTGCTGTTCCTATGTATCCACGCTTGCTCTGACAACACAGGGCTTTGTTCTCGGATTGAACAGGGCCGTGAGAATGATGAGACTGTGAAGGTAACTCTCGTTCCACCCGGAAAGAATTTTGTGTTAACGCGCTTATTGCTGCATCGCCGTGAGTCAGAATGTGTTTTGCTTTCTGATTCATATTTGTGGGTTTGTGTGCTTACCAGTGCTCGTATGTGTGTATGTGTTGCCACGTGTGTAGGATTTGCAGAGGCTGGCTCTCACAGTGCACATTAAAAGAGTAGTTGTGGAGATGGGATCCGCTCTTTCTTGTTGCATATTACACATGCAATTATACCTCTGGCCTCCCAATGTGCCAATGCTGTTATCAGGTGGAAACAGATGCTCGTCCTTGCAGCCTGTGTATGCCTGCAAGAGGGTGAATATTCAGGCGTGCATTTTAACATTTATTGCTCCAGTCTTTACAGCAGCTAATGCATTGAGTCAAACTAGCCTTCCCTCCTCACCTGGTTTTCTCTCTTGTTCCTGCAGAACCAAGCAGAGGCCCACTATAAGGGCCACAAGCATGCCCGGAAGCTCAAAGCCATGGAAGCCCAGAAGAACAGACAGCGACGAGCTGGGGAGGCCTCATCCATAGGAAGGGAGAGAGACAGAGACAGAGACCGGGAACGAGATCGGGACAGGAGCAAGACGTCAGCATGCGAGGCAGTTCTCCCCATGCTCATGGATACAAGCTTAGTGGAGGGATCAAGTATGTGTCTCTCCATGATCACTTTATCACGCTTTGGTTCCCCCGTCCGCTCCATTTCATCTTTCTAAACTCATCCACCAATCCTCCTCTCACAGCTTTTACAGTTTCCATCATTTTCCTTTTCTTGGTCTCCCTTATCTCCTTCCATCTGCTCCATTATGTTACTCTTCTTCTTTTGTACACCTTATCCTTCACCCTCTCGCCCTCCTATCCCCTCTGCGTTTCTGTGCATTCAAACCTCAGCAGATTCAACCCATGCTATACCCCTTAAAACCTCTCTGACCTGGCCCTCGGTGCCTTGTGATGGATAGTGGACTCTGAAAGCTGTGGGATTGTGGGATGTCTGGAAGCAAGAGATGTTGTGTAAATAACGGGGCTAGCTGAGATCGATCAAAGCCTCACTGGGGTCGTTTTTACCCCCTTTGCCTCTTAATTTCCACCGCTTGTTCCTCAGCTCTTTCTCGGTTAGAGAGGGTAGTTGTAGAGGCAGAATTGGCGTATTTGTGCAGCATGAAAAGAACAACACATAGTGCTGGCTCAGTTGAGAGGGAGCAAAATAGTGGTGAGAGTTTTCATTTGAGGGGCTGTCAAATAGAAAATAAAGTTGAAAGAAACCAAAGGCACTCATCTTCTTTTACAACAAGTTCAAATGTTTTCATATTTGTGTTGGAAATACAGACATTTTAACTATTGATAAAAAAAAGATGAGTGCATTGGTTTTTCACAATACACATACAATTTTTTTCTTTTTCCACACGACATGGCTGCAACTTAAGCTTGGAGAGCACAGATTGCTCCAAAGGCATTTTGACTGCAGAGAGAGAGCCTATTACCTTCTCATGTTGCACTCGTCTGGGTCCACACTTTTCATCTAACCATCCAAGGTGATGGGAGTAGAGAGATGTTTTCCCTCCCTCTCTTCTACTTTCCTACTTCATTCGCCCCGCCGCTTCCCTTCGCCCACAGTAGATAACTATCTGAGCAGAATTTCCAAATGTGCTTGGATGCTAGATGGAATATCAGAGAACAGATATGAAGGTGCTGGGAGGAGAGGGAGACAGTTTGCGCTACCATACACACGCAAATGTGCACACACACACACTTTTCCGCCTTGAACGCTAAGAGTCTCCTTCAGAAAAGAGAAAGTGGACAAAAGACTGGGAGCCTGATAACACTCTCATCAAATATCATTTTAATATTCCGTCGTTGCAAAGGGGAGCTCTGAAAGAGGGAAGCAGCAGTGGAGACGGAACGAGATGGTGAGTGGAAAAGGAAAGATAAGATGAAATGAATGCAGGAGAGAGAGAGAGAGAGGGGAAGAGTGGGTCAAAGGAGTGAGAAAAGAGATAAGTCATAGCTAGCTTTTTATGTTGTGAATAATTTTACAGTTCCAAGGCAATTTTGTGAGGAGGAACACTCTTTAATAAGCCCAATTGTGTGATTGGCCTAATGTGAAATTGAAATGCAGCAGTGCGAGCCAGTGGGGGCATGCACCACAATGCCAACCTGTAATGGAATAGCGCAAATTAACACTCTATGAAATTAGTTAATTCTGCCATGAAACTGAAGGCTGGTGGGGAGCTGTCTGAGGGTAATGCCCACATTGTCTGCCATCAGGAACCAATAACACACCTGTCGGCTGTTCCTCTGAGCAGTCTGTCTGGCTCAGAATGAACAGACTCCAAACCCCACAATGTCAGCCACTTCAGCTCCGTTAAAATATCTCCTCATGCACATTTGGACCCAGATGGCGACTACCATTGTATACCGCCTTTTGACTGGTAGTTGCTGGATGGAGTGCACTCTTTCCCAGGTACACAAGAGCAAATGATGAATCACAAATTAAAATTATATTTTTTGCGAGTGCCACAGCGGAATGGTCCTCTTAATTAACATTTAGGCCTTGTCACAAAATAGCTAGGAGAAATTGCACTGATTACAATGATCAGCTGCCATTATGATGTTCTTTTGGAGCAAGAGTCTTTGCAGTAGGGATCGGACCAGTCACGAGTCTGTCACGGCTGTCAATCATGACGTTTCACCCCATTTTTATTGCATCAAATAAGAACAGAAACCATCTTTGGAAAAGGTTTGAGGTTTTCTTTAGTTTGGCCCATGTCCCGTCCTCTAACATGGAGACTTCACATTTGGGGAGCCGTCAGGCCATTCATCTTTTTATACAGTGGATATCTAATAAAGTAGTTTCACATAGAAGAAAAATCTGTGTTTCTTGGCAGAAAAACCTGGTCTGTCCCAGAGGGTCTACAAGCTTAGCTGCCACTAATGTTTGCTCATTTTGTATCTCTGATAACTTAATTGCAGTTGTCTGATGATTAAAATCCTTCATCCAGTTAAAATATATAGTTAAAAACAACCAAGTTCTAAAAAGTGTATTGTAAATGTGGCTTAAAACTTGATAAAAAGTAAATTTACCATACCAATTTACCATTACCTAATAAGTAAAAAAAGAAATTACAGATTTCTTTGGTTTGAACACTGTGGGAAACATTTGTATTGATATAAGTACACAACTCAACAAAGTATATAACATACTGTCGTTTTTAGACATTTTAATGCGCAAATGTTACATATTGTACCATTAACACCTATTACTTAAATCAAATAGCAATATGACAGGGCCAGACACAAACGCAGGACCCCTCGACACCTAGGCGATGGCCTATATGTCATCAGTTTAACTACTTTGTAAAACTTTCCAGCATCTTTTACTTTCTACCGATATTATTCTGTCATTTATTGCACCACAATAATTCATACTGTACATATAGGAGGGAGACAGGGAAGAACAGTGACGATATTTTTTAAATCTTACAAAAGGACTAATTGATGATTATAAAACATGTCCCAGGCTAACAAAGGAGAGAGTGAGCACACAGCGAGTGAGTGAGTGAGTGAGTGAGAGAGCAGCAGGCTGGTGCCCAGAGACAAAGGGCCCGCATCAATCGTGACAAGCATCAATCACCATCTGCTTTGATTGACTCCGCTGTTGAAACCGTCTTTGCGGGGACTCTTATCTGTCACCACAGTAATGGTGATTTAAAAAAAGGATTTTTCCCTCAGGAAATTGTTTATATTCTCAGACTGCCTTGGATCAGAGCTCGCCCACTAAACTGAGCACTCTGCGTCTCTGTGTGTATGCATAATAAGTCCGATATTCATGTGCTGTTTGGCTGCGGTTAAAGTTCTCAACGGATCAATCTGCTGAATTGAGATCTCTTCAGATGTGTTTACACTCTAAAAGCCTGTCAGGTTTAATTGGACTGTTAAAACATGGATCGGATTCATTTTATGGTAAAGAAAACTGATGATTGCCTGTGTAACATTGATCCGAATATCCATAATTTGCTGCTGTGAAGTTCTACCCCACAGAGGCCCTGCTGGCACTGCCAATATGCTGGCCTTTGGTCTGACAGTTTGCCAATGTTGGTGGCAGTTTCTCTCATCATGTGGCTGCTCAGAGAGCAAGTACAGACAGGCATTTCCTTACATAGGAGGCTGAAACGGTCTTGGTATTTATCAAACTTTTTAGGACTGGTAAATATATTGATACTGTCGAAGATTTCGGATATTACAACAATTTACAATGTCAAGTGTTGTATTTTGGCTGCATTTCAGTAAAGAAATATCTGACTGTTTTGTCTGTTCGGTTCTTTGCCTTTACCCACTTTATTAAATTTAATCCACGTCATTTTATCTACTGATGATTATTCTAATCTCTATATTCCATATAACCCAGCCCTATGCTTGGCCAAAAAGCAACTCTTTCCACAGCTTCCACTCAGTTTGGCACTGTAGCTTGATGAATGACTGAATGAGTTATTGACTGCTTGTTTAAGCGGCTAAGCATTTCAGCAAATCGCTTTTTTTAGCTTTTAAAGTTTGGGCTTTTTTATAAAATGACATTATCTTAACCTTAAACTCAGTAAGGATAGCTGAAATGATTCTTTGCTGAATGAGGTCCTTCAGAATCTGAGTCTTTGGTGTTTTGAGGGCTTTGATTCCCACCAGCCTCCATGTCTTCCTCTGTAAGATTCCTGCTTAATCCGTTGATCGATATCACTCCCCTCCAGAGACTTCTCAGGTGGCCCTGTCTTTCACATAAGCTCAGGATCATACCTACCCCCTTTCCCCCCCCAACAGAGCAGCTCAAATCCCTCAGGGGTCACTCTCATTACAGCAAGGGGACTGTCTAATCTTGCTCCTATATAGGCTATTTTCTTTCTTGAGCGGGAATCAGAGAGGAAGACCCTTATCTCCAATGATGAATTTACTCTGAGACGTAAAAGGGAAAATCAATGGAGCAGAGTTGCATAGACGAGGGTTGTGAGTGCGTGCGGGGAGAAAGGCGCACTAAACGAAATGGAGATATTCAGTGAGCGTAGCGCACAGTGCTCTGGGGTGAAGTGTGTGACTCCCTCAGGAGAGCTATGGGGTGAAGGGGGGATGTGTAATGGAACTGCAGTGACTTATCGGCCCGGCAGTCAATGGGTTTGTTTATATAGACTGAGACTCCGGGTCCACTTGATATTTAAATAGTGGGGGAGAGGGAAGGGAGTAAGGAGGGAGGGAGGATGCTGATGGCATTTACTCGCTCAAAACAACACTAATCCAGTCCGTTCCACGCGGTTTAAAACAAAGGCTGATACTGTATCAGAAAACGCCACAAAGCTACAGCACTTGAAAAGCACTATGGCAGCTTGATTATTGTATTAGAAGCGAAATGGTTATTTTGAGATTAATTCAGTCGGCTTTATACAGTATTTGCACTCAAGAGGTTCAGTCAATCTAAAGAGTGTTTTGCTGATTCGGCATGCAAGGGGATCTATTTAGGCTCATTGGGTTTTTTTGCAGACATCGTGCTAAGTTCTGTTTATAATTACTGCGTTGGACAAATCCGTATAATCAGTGCTGAGCAAGTTACTTGAAAAATGCAATCAACTACTCACTATGTATTGAAAAAAAAAGATTTACATTACCACTAATTACCCAACCAAAAAGTTATTAGTTACATGGCTTTATAGCCACTTTCATTATCAGAGCAAGTTTCTGTGTCGTTAAGGCAAGAGAGTATATGGGAAACATCATGTGTTCACTTTACATGAAGCTAAAATTAAACCAAATGATGTTTAATCATGTTTGCCAAATGAACTAGTGTCAAATAAGGATATATCATCTAGATGGTAGATGTTTACTGGTTGCTTGGCTCCGTTAAATGAGCTGTTAGAGTTACTAAATTAGTCATCAAATCAAATAGTCACACGTTATGATTTACAGTAGGAGTATGATCTGTGTAGGGCTCGACTATCGTCAAAATGGATGTACACGGGAAGCTGCAGGCACCATTTCCAGTTGACTGTGGCAGTACGCGGCTGCCACTCAGAGCCTACAAATATACCCTCTGATGATGACATTTACGACATACACTGCCGACCCTAGTGGACCCTTGCACACGCAGAAAGTATTTTTTGGCATAACAGGGAACCCAGATGTATTAAATTGAGCAATACGTTAAAGTAGTCTGAAAGCTAGTCACTGGACTCCAACAACCATAGTGTGTATTTTAATTTGGGGCATCGGGCTTTTTCGTTTTGGGCCGACGACTGTCGGACTAATGGGACATTTTGAGCAATTCCTTCTCCAAATGAATGTTAATGTTGCTCTGTGACTTCTGGATGTGTAAATAAGCACATGCTAACAAGTTCCCCCCAATCAATTTCAAAGGTGATATTATGTCAAAGTTGCGATCACCGCTTGATTCCGCTGCACACAAGTGGCCAAACAAATCGATTTTTGTAGGTTTAAATTAACCACAGTTTGCTGATGTTAATCTTTTATTTCAACCTTTTTATTTATTTTTTTAATGCAGGTCTTCAGTCTGACCAAGAACCAGCCATCCAGGAGGCAAAGCTTGAGGAGAGTCCCAGAAGCTCAGTCATGTTGACGCCAGTATCCGAGGTTTCCTCCATGGAGTTGGTCACCCATTCCCCTCCTCAGATTTCGCCCTCCTCAAACCTCTCAGAGACTGCCTCAGACACCAGTGCCCCTGAAGTCCCAGAGGCTATCGAGCCTGCTGGCCCAATCGCTGAGTCAAGCAGCAATGCAGACACATCCAGCATTGAGGAGCCACGTACAGATGAGGACAAGGACCCCAAGAAGATCAAGGCACACCTCCATTGTCCTGTCTGTAAAGTCACAGTCAACTCCGTCTCCCAACTGGACGCACATAACAGCGGTACATTTGTTGCTGACTTTTGGTTCTTTGAACATCTATACATCATATACGTAAATGCCTGCTGTAATATTACTGAATGAACCACAACCAGCTCTCTTCTCTTTCCACCAGGTACAAAGCACAAACTGATGCTGGAAGGTCACAGTGTTCTGCCTCGACGCAGGGGGAAGGTGGTGGCGGCTCGTGCGGGCTGCAAAAGCAAGAGGCTGGCTAGCAAAGGCAGTGTTGGGGTGCCCAGCAAGAATTTTCAGTGTGAAGTGTGCGAGATCTTTGTGAACTCTGAGACCCAGCTCAGCCAGGTAAGTGTCAATAGAAACATAAATATTTAGCTTATATTGCATATTTATGTTTGGTTGATGGTTGAATTTACTACCTAAATTGTGGATTTTGTCAGAGGCAATCGTGAAAGAAAATTGTCAAATTTGAGTCAAAAAAAAAGCGAGATTTCCATGTCTCTTTTGATTATAAAACAGGTTGAGCTGCTATATAAATATTGTAAAATTATCGAAACACTCAATCCACAGAAAAATGCACACAGCCCGTATTTAGAAACTGTGCCTTTAAGCAAGCCGTGATATCACAACTAGGTAGGAAGTGCTGCTACAGTGACATTGCATTAATTCCACAGCTGCAATGACTGGTGCAGAGATGCTGACCAATCAGAGCAGACTGGGCTTTTTCAGGACAGGGTCTTAAAGAGACAGGTGACAAACGGAGCGTTTCAGAGGGTGAATACAGGAATATTCAGACAGACAACATGAGAAAAATAATGTGTTTTTTGAACATTAAATCATGTAAACATGTTCTAGTAGGAACCCAAATTATAAGTATGGGATGGAAAACTAGCATGATATGGGACCTTTAATGGATGTGGAGTAATTCTTCACATGATATAATCTGATAAAGAAATGTGTTTGTCAAGTAGGGGCAACACACCGAACTTGTAACCTTTTTAAACTTTGAGCACCACAAAAGACATCAGAACTTTTTGGCTGTAAAGTACCCAAGTATGAGGATGCAACAGTCAACATACAACATCCCTCTGGGACTTTTCTGTGCTGTATAAATTTAATGATGAGGAAGGAAGCGGGGGCTTGGTGAAGTCGTGCGGATTTGTCAAGGCATACTGAGAGTTTTGCTAACCTGATTTTGTTCAAAAGTGCGTTGAAGGACTGTTGACTCAAGGGAAAAGCACTTTAACCCAGTCACATCATGCGGTGGAGAAAATGTTGCATATAATTACCTCACCTCCACAGACCAGCGATGTGGCCACAGAATTAATGCACATAGTTACCTCACACATGAAGATATATTACACATTGAACTTAGACCAGACTGGCCTCTTATGTTATAATTATAAAAGCTATCACAAATGCCGGTGTATTAAAATGATAAATATGTATGATGGCATATAATAGACTTTATATTTATTTCAAAAGAACATTTTAACACCACATTGATGGGGGATGGCTTAAATCAAAGCAGCACTTTAATTTACAGCCACATGAATGAAGCTATTGAAAGCCGATTTACGAGTGCCAAGTACATTCAAGCAGCAGCTGTTTTTCCACATTAGAAAGATAACATCAGATGCTATACCTAGACTGCAGTACTGTGAGCAGGCATTTTTTTACCACCCATTAATGCAAGCTACTAATGCCTCCTATATTTCATTTTCTGGTTATGTTGGCATCAAACTGCGTTGGGAAGGTAATTTCTGCCCTTTTATCCAAGTGACTGTCTTGGCAGCTTTGCCTATGGCTAGAGCGGACTGTGGCAAAGATACAGGATATGGCTGGCAAGTGTGAGCACCCAGGCTGCTTTAGCCTTAAATGCATTCCACTCGTCTTATATAAACAACTTATATCCCAGGGGGATATAAGCCTATTAGTTCTGTCGCCGGAGAAGGAGATAGTGTGGCAGCCTTAGAAAGTAATGTGGTGTAATTCTGTGCACTTCAGTCATTGTATATCTATTCATTCAGTGTGTATCTATTATTAATCAGCAGATAGCATTTGAAGGTTTTCCGCTGTGGTACAACAGATGCTTGTTAGCTCACTGACTGTATTTCTGCCGGTGTCTACAGCACATGAACAGCAGAAGGCACAAGGATAGGCTGGCCGGAAAACCACCCAAACCCAAATTTACCCCCCACAGCAAGAGCCAGCCAAGCACCAGCTTAGCGGTAAGTCTCAGCACAAAGACACAGACAAACAAAAACACTGTCACGCAAATATGCACGCTTACACACACACACTCGAGCAAGACAAACAGAACACAATTGCCTTTCTTTTACAGAAGACATGCTAAAACATGTAAACGCGCGCCAAAATTAGAATAAATTCCATCCAGCTTGTCCCCTAATGCCTTTTTAAGCACCAGTTTTAATGTATCTCCAGTTACAGTTAACTGATTTGACCCCGGCCCCCCAACACATATGCAGTTAAGAAGCACACACAGCTCTCATTACACTGAGCTCAGGGGCTTCTGTTGAGGCAGCATGCTTGTATACCTGCACTGTCATAGAGGTTAAGCACACTGTTGTAGTTCTCAGTTAGTCCCCTACCCCTGAGACAGATCTAAAATAGTACTGCTCTCCCCAACTGACCAGCTCTGACAACCGCAGCCTGAATCAGCACTCACTCACAATTACTTCTCTGCTCCTGTCATATACACACCTCCCCATCTCTCCTTCTTCCCATACTCTTCCTTCTCTTCTTCCTCCTCCTCCTTCAATCTACAGAACGTGAGATGGAGTGGCTATGCAGGCGTGGCTGTGTCTGCCATGAAGAAAGCGTTCAGCCAGTACAATCTCACCTCGCTCTCCTCGCTCTCCTCGCAGGTCAGTGTCTGGAGAGTCCCTAGGGACGGGTTGGATTGAAAGGGCGAGAGGTTTAGATGGTTGAACTTTAGGCCTGGCCACGGGGCAGGGAACTAGGCAGAGATCATGAAGAAATTATGTGTTAATTAAAGGGATAGATGAAGAATATCAAAAAGGAGGAGCTATTTTTTTTTCAGTTAAATTCTGGAAGAAAGAGTATTATTATTTTTCCTATAGACAAAACGTGACTCACAATTTGAGCACTTCTATGGTTTTGATGGAACGCAATGTCTGTTTTTTATGGGGAGACACTACAGGCAGAAACATTGTCTTTGTTTTTTTTCATGTACTACAATGTTACAGTGACGATAGTGAAGCGAAAATAGCTGAAATACACATTTAAGTGTTTACTTTGTCCATTTGAATCTGTAGATTTCTCCTAGATTCACACCATTTGCATATTTAAACATAACATTTCAGAAAACTTCAAAACTAAAAAAGAATTGCCTCATGTAAGTAATAAAATGGGAACTTTTCATGGTGATATCTGTAAAAATGTTTTTTCCCTTTTCATCTAATAGTAGAGCCTCCCCTTCAATAAAAAGTCAAAGGTACAAGGCTGTGGACATTAAAAAAGAATCATGGGAGAGGGTAACAACAAGGCAGGAAACATCCAATCACAGAGCTTAAAATTCTTTTTCATGTGAAGATAACGAGACGAGGAAGATAATTGTTACACTATTGAGAAAACTGATATACAATCTGCAGCTTAAATCAATTCACTATTGGATTTACACTCCTTTTTTATTTAATTTTTTTAGCAGTTCAGTAACTATGACATTTGTTTTTGGTTTTTCAAGGACGAAGCATTTTTCAATTAGCTGCTCATTG
This sequence comes from Echiichthys vipera, assembly GCF_963691815.1. Taxonomy (NCBI): domain Eukaryota; kingdom Metazoa; phylum Chordata; class Actinopteri; order Perciformes; family Trachinidae; genus Echiichthys; species Echiichthys vipera. The sequence continues at coordinate 18,213,760 of NC_139842.1, forward strand.
GTCAAACTGTCAAACTGACAGAAAAAAAACATGATTTCTCAGAAAAAAATGATTAAAACCGGCAGCCATGACATGTCTCAAATGATTCTTCTGGATAATCTAATGTTTCTTTGTTAAGTAATATTAACGGTAGCGTTCGGTGAAAGATTGAATTACAGAATGGGGGAAAAAACACTTCCGTCCCACTCCTCAACTCTATGGATGGACATTAGCGTTGATCCCATTAAAGTAATTGTACTCGAAATACTGTAAAAAAAAAAACAAGAAAAAAAACAAAGTGGGTTGACATTGCCTCCACATGGATCTCACAGACCGTTCCCCATTATGTGAAAGTTTATAGTTTGTTCATTCAGCAGCTGTCAGTTTGGATTCACCGCAGTTACATTCAAATAGCAGTCCTGAGACACTATAAGACTAAAACATTTATAAAAAGGTTGCCTTAAAAAAAGTCTCCTTTTATCTGGATGTTCCAGACTGTACTGTAAAAAGTATTGCTTTGCCAATACATTGCTTAATATGCTTGAAGGAAGCAATACTCATATTAAAAAAAAATGTTTTAAGACCGTTTCCAAACCTACGGCGTGCGTATTTGATACATCCATATACAGAATCTTAGCAAATCTCATCTAAGCTAATATTCATGCATCAATGTCCTGGTCAGTGATTTAAGCATTTAACCTTACATTAAAAAAGCTGTATCCTTTTAACATCATATGGCCATAATGAGCTAAATATATGGTGGATTGAAATATGCTAATGTGTGTCCATACTGTAGTCTGAGTATTTACCTGATATATCTGTTATTCAGGATTCCAGTTGTGTGTGGTATTAAACACGGAGTATAAAATGCATTCCTCTGTGTGCAAACAGGCCAGTTTGGGAAACATGTTTATCCTCACTGTGTTCTTCTCACTCTTCTCACCATTCCCCCTCCTGTCCTCTCCAGACCAAACTGGCCTTGCAGAAGCAGCTGGCCAAGAGCTTGACAACTGGCTTCTTGCCCAGCCCCCTCACCCAGCCAACGCTGTGCACAATGGCAACTAACCCACTGGCTATGCGCCACCCAGTGGGCACCACCACCTTCTTCCAGACCCCCTTCCTGGGGCCTGCACTGTTTCGGCCTGCTCCGGGGCCGCTGCGGGCCACACACACACCCATCATCTTTTCCCCCTACTAAAGACTTGACCCACATCCCATTTGAGCTCCACCCTTTCCCCTTTACCAAACCCCAGGCCCTCCTTTAGTGTGGCAAACATGACAAAGGCCACACGCAAACTATGCAGCCCACCTGACTTGGAAAGAGTGCACAAGTCCTGATGCTCAGGAGGCCACTAGGCCTGAGAGCTGTTCCTATCATAAAGGCCAAGATCCCCCATCATGCCTTCTTTCTGCTCCTCTTATCATGACCTCAGGAGCAGGACAGGCCTCCAGACAGTGACTGGTGCACAGAGGCCGCTTTTATAGCCATTTCATGGGTCAACATGGTTTGGATTATGGATATTATTGTGTAATTTATTAGAGAACAAATATAGAAGTCTAGATGTATGTTTAGTGTGGTTGCCACAATATAAGGTCCCTTTACTTGATGCTCTTTTAAAACATTTTTAACTTATTGGTTTGGGGTTTTCATGAAAGGTGGGAGGCTAGGTCATTAAAGCATCTGAACCCGACGCATCCTCCTCTACGGCTGGATAAACTGAACTTATTGATCAGTGTTTTCAACCAAAAAGCTTAAAGGACCATCGGAGGTCAATTGACAACCCATTCTCACCCCAACTCATCACATAGCCGCTTTGTCAGGACCCCCGTAGCCTCACTTCTGAATGCATAGTGTGTGAGGTTAAATTAAGTATGTTTGTAACATGACTAGAGTGACACATGGGATACGAACCGTAGTCTTCTGGGTTAAAGTCCTTTGTGTACTTTGTGTGTACTGCTGTGAATGGGTTTACGGCATAAAGCCTGGTTTGTTTCATACAGAGGGTCAGGCGCCTTGTGTATCAGTATATAACTCAGAGGGCTGTAACAAAACAGCGGTATTTAACACGCTGGGGATGAGAAAGGGCTGCAATTCGGTCACATTTTATCATGACTACCACAATTATCAAACAGTCCTGCAGGTGGTATGTCCATATATTAAAACACTCTTAGCACTATTTTTACACCGCCAGCTCTTTTCCCGACCCCTTAACTCCAAGCTACAAATGAAAACTTCTGTCTGAGTCACAGCCGCAGTCATAGCCCTGCAGATGTATTTCCTTTCCTGGATTAAGCACTCATTAAAGTCCAGAAAAGGTCAGCTTGTCAACTTGACTATGTTTCAATTTGCAAATCTGTCTTCAGAATGATTTTTCTCAGTGCATCACTCATGTAATGCAGCGTGAACATTATGTCCTCTCAGAGCTAGCAGCACAATAACATTTTTGCAGATACGGATGTCTTACGTTGGAAAATGCCATCATTTCTTTCCCCTCACGGCTGATCTTTTCTTTCTCCTTCCTCCTTCACCCCGCTGTCACCTCGCCGTTGCCCTTGATTTTCTGTGGCATGATCTCAGCATGAGATGATGAGGAGCAGGGAAAGCCTCCCGCCCCAACTACACACGCACACATAATGAAAACACAATGGATAACTTGAAGACTTGTTGGGATTTCAGAGCTGAGTGAAGACTTCTTGATTGACATCCTGTTGCAATGTCTGCACACAGTGTGGGAGGGAACAAAGCACAGTGCCATGGCAACCACATTAAAAGCACCTTAAAACTGATTTACCTACAAAAGCAATGAAAATTGTGATGATGTTAACCTTTGTTTTGCCCTAGGTGTATGTTTTTACAATCCCATCTCACTTTCCGTTGAGAGAAAAAAAAAACTATCAGGTGAGAATGATAACCTTATGGTTTATCCCAAACCACGACAAGTCTCACATTTAAAGCAATACATTCAATATGTTTATGTTTATGATGTGTTTTCAGTGTGTCTATGGCTTTATCTATTCTATACTGTACACACCTGTAACAATGTATTATGGACTCCAACACAGCCAAGGGCCAATCGTCAGTGGAGAGTCATTTGAAATGAGGGGTTGTCTTGTCGGTGCTGCCCTTGATGCTCGATGCTCACGGTCCATCTCCACATGGTGTGACTCTGGGATGAGCCGTTCCATTTATAGCTGCTCTTGCGCCGCGGAGAGGGTGCTTCAGCGCCATATGACATTGCTGTTTCACTTTTTAGCGGAGCGGGGAGAACTTTTCTATGACTTCCACTGAGCAGAACAATGTTACGTCAGAGACACAAAGTGTTTGGGCTAAGTGTCACAAGTGCAACATCAACTGTCATATTCATGCTCATGTGCTGTGCTCCCCCTCACAACCCGGGATATCGAGTGGCACTCAACGACCCCTCTGCCAAAAACACGGACTGTTGGCAAGGTCTCTTAAGGATTGGGGAGCGTGCACACATCATCCTTCCTTCAACACACATACCAAATCATGTACCCTTAAATTACAGTAATAGAGCAAATCCTATGCATTTCTCATTGTGCAATATGTATAGTCGTTTGTGATGCAGCAGTGCCATCTGTCGTAAAAACCCCGTAATTGCCATCCAGTACTAGTGCTTCTACAAAACATTTGACCCCCCACCCCCCCCCCCCCCCCCAAGTCTTTCTGGGTAAGCGAGGCCATACTGATGTGATTCTCCCCAGTCGCACTACTCAGTGAACCAGCCAGCCTTTAATCTTCACTGTTTGTTTGTTTCTTATCGCTCAGTGGGAAACTGTGACCTAAAGAACTGAAACTTTCTTAAAATAAAGAATCTAGAGAAGGCAAATTATATGTAGAAATCATAGAATAACTATAGAGATTGTATCAGAGTTGTTATCTGTATCATAATGAACTGCTATCATGGAAGAGAGTAGATTATGTTATTGTAGGCTCTGTACGGCATACAGGGAAAGGATCAACGCTTTGCTTTCTTTTCTTCTTTGTTTATTTACATGTTTTTTTAAAAGTACAAGAGAAAATATTTAAAACTTCTTTTTTTTGAGTGAGTTTTTTTCTTCTCCTTGTTGACGGTGACTGAATTAAATGATGTGATTCAAGGCCTTTTTTAAGACAATATCCTAAAGTCACATTAGCCAGGCCTTCTCAGGGGTGACAGGTTGAGTAAATGCTAACATGTCCATCCATTCAGGGTATCCCTCCTTAGCTCTAGCGAGCAGGAAACACTGTACGCATGGATGGATTGACAAAACAAACAAACTTACAGTGCTGTACCATAGAGAGGACAAGGGATGGATTTTGGAAAATAAAGCTTTTAGAACTTGTAAAAAAAAATGGTCTTAATGATTGTGTGTGTGCGTGCGTGTATGCGTGCGTGTGCGTGCGTGCGTGCATGCATGCGTGCATGCGTGCATGCGTGCATCACGGATAAAAACGTCCCAGAAGGCAGTATTTTGACGCAGGTTGATACTACAATATGTGTGGGTGTGTGAAGAGGAAAAACGAGAGAAATCACAGACAGATAATTGCTAATGAACAAACAGTGACAACATGAATGCTCAGATATGCGAACATGCTCAGAATTGCACTTTTTTGATTGAATTATGTTTGTTACAGTTGAATCATAAAAAACATCACTGTTTCAAAACGCCAGTAATGAAATCAGTTAGTCAAGACTGAGCACAGCACAGATAAAAAGGTTTATTTTTTATTTTTTATGTGATCTGAGTTTACAGATGCAGAAAGTGAAAACACCCTCACAGCATCTGTTCGTGAGGCAACCCACGGCTACTCATTTTCCAGTCATTTCAGGAAACAACTTGTGACAGCAGGGCTGGTGTTTAGCCAAGACACGACGGTGAAAGCAAATGGGAACAAGTGTCTGAGCTCTGTTGCATCTGTGGCACACAGAGAAGTGATAGAATAATATACCTGAGTGCTGATGTGGTTTTCAAGACAGACTAATCTCCTTTATCTACGGATGATTCTCCCCAGATGGCCATTACAGAGTACATTGTACTCTAGCGACTGCAGAAAGATTTGGTACTAAACAAGGAATCCTTTGGACGGTTGAACAGCAGCTGTGTGTTTGGCAACATGATACAGTATTGCCCGTCTCTGCTCATCCCTGAAGACAACTTCAACACAGTGAAACTGAGAAGGGGAGCCTCTTCATATGTGATAAACGCTGACTTTTATCCATCTCAACAGACAATCACGTAGGCTCGTAACACCGCATTATGTAAAAAAAATAGACAAAATGTAAATAATTTGCACTGCATTATGTAATAACATCCATGTTTTGTAATAAACAGACAAATATGTACTGAATTTTCCTGCATTTTGTATTAGGTTGTTACATATTGCAGTGGTTATTACAAAATGTGGGCGTTGAACACAAGATATAATAATCCTCCATTATATTCCTTTATTTGGATTTGTTTTCGAAAGAAACTCTGGGAGATGAAGTCCCAGAGGCGCACCTGTCATTACATCTTACTGCCAAAGAAAGAGAAATTTAATTTAACTTGATTGTTTTAAAATATAGCTAAACGTGTAAATACATGGTTGGTTATTACATAAAATTAAACTCCTGCACTTTCTAATAACCATTGCAATATGTAATAACACAAAAAACACAAAATGCAAAGAAATGCATTACATATTGCGTTCTAGATGTCTTGAACAAAATGCGGGTGTTACAAGGCTATTTTAGCTCAGGTAGCTCTGTATTCATTTCCCACTTTTTCCTTTTTGTTTGAAAGAGAGCCCTTGGATTACATACTGGTGTTGTCCTCTACGCCTCAGGCCATCACACCAGCCCGTCCATTTGTGGAAATGGTAGATAAGCACAACACCCGGGTACGGCACCTCCTGTGGTGCCAATCAAAGTGAAGCCATTGGATCCCCAGCACTCACTAAAGCCTGTGATATGACACAAGGACACGATGACCTTGCTTCACTGTGACACTGGTGTGTATCTGCTTTATCGATCCATTATCTTATCTGACTCCTCTGCATGGGGGGAGTGACATCCTTATCTCATGCTGTGGTGGTCAACTACCGCTCTTCAACTCAAGAGTCACCCATCTTGCTTCTGTGTGTGCGTGTGTGTGTGTGTGTGTGTGTGTGTGTGTGTGTGTGTGTGTGTGTGTGTGTGTGTGTGTGTGTGTGTGTGTGTGTGTGTCAGTTTAATTGAAATAACGTAACATTATATATAGTTGATAATTGTCATTGTATTTGTAGTAATTGGCAGAAACAAAGTAATAGTAAGTTATAATATCATGAACTTATGTCCAAACTTTAATAATATGTATTTAGTATTTGTTGGTACAAAAATATTTACAATGTATCAAAGGACTATGTACAGTAAGTATTAATTACTGTTTTATATCTACTTATAGGTAAAGGAATTACACAGTAGATGAGGTCATTGTATATATTTCAAAACATTCATATTAATACACATATTGAAAGTCAGAGAGATTGAACAAATTAAGGACTTTATAGTATTCAGTTATAGTTTTGCTGTTTTCTGCTGCTTATTCAGTTTTAAATATGGGATAAATGGTTTTAATTGTTTAAGTGGTTTTAATTAGTGCTAGTGCTTTAAATAGGGTCAGATCTGTTACATTATTCCATAATAGTCATAACAGGTCAATTTCTCTTTGGGGTTATTTAATACTCAGTGTATAGATTTTAGTATTCTTATAGTATTTAATAATTACCCTTTTTATAAAACACAGTAACTGCAGGATTGTCAAGAAAATCTTTTTGCAAAGATATGTACAATTACACAGTACTGATTACATAGAAAACACCAGGGAACACTGCGATGTAAATACAGAGCCATCAATATTTTTGCACTGATGCTGCAAATTTGCACTATGGGGTAAAAGGGGGGGGGGGGGGCAAAGAAAGATGGGAGACGGATGGTTAGAATAAATCCATTTGTATTTCAGGTTATTTAGTCCTTCATTAAGTCTAAATTGTCTTTCTATTGACTGTTGGCTGGGAAGGTGTCATCATGTCCCCCTGGATAATTTCAAAGGTGTCAAACACTTTCTCTCTGAAACAATAACTAAGATCACATATTTGCACGGTTCAAGAAGCCTTAAGCTCGATTTATCTGTGCTTTCAGTACGAGTGATCTGTCTCAGAGGCTGGTGGGCAACCAGCATGACAACTCAGATTTGACATATCTGATTGACTGGCTTAAGGGCAGCCGGCATTTCCAGCTCACAGGGGGGGGGGGGGGGCTGACTGCCATTAACACTGCATGTGTTCACTTCTGTGTGGAATTGTTTTGTTAATCTGACGCCTCATTAAGGGGGACTGTGAAACGAGGTTCAATGCATGCAGCTTCCAGGAAGATGAAGTCTTATTTTCTCTTTACAAAAAAAAGACTAAAGGGGGATACAAATGTTATCTATTTCATCCCCTGGGAGAGCTGGATGCTCAGCTGCAGTCATGAGACACGCCGTCATGCAACAATAAAAGGGTATTACTAGTAGCAACACGAGGGCACCGCCTTGTTGCCCGGCGACTGTGACAAGCAAGTGTGAATTTCTCTTTTGTGGTCAGCGTAGTCTGAAGGAAGAAGAAGGTTCATGAATCATGCAGGCAAGTGACAAATCGATCCCTCGCTCTGGCACGCTAACAGTGTGTATTTCACATTTTGTGTTTTTTTTTTATTTGGGACAAATAATAAAGTCCAACTGAGCCATTTTTGAGGAAAGTAACATCAGCACACTGGCTCTTTTCTAGTCATTAAAAAGAACATGATTGAGATGAGATAGTGCATGATAGCACCCTCCGGGGAAACTAAGGTAAGTGTAATATCATTTCATAAAGGTTCCACTTGAGGTTTTCTCATTATCTTGCATTAACCTCTCCAGTCAACATGCTCTTGTGGAACTAGCAGATAATTTCCTCTGCCTAAACCTAAACTAAATCTCCGACCTTGTCTGACCTCCATCGTTGTCTCTGATTGTTTTTATTTTCTACAGTGACGGCAAAACCATCAACGCAGTCCTATAAACACGATTGCAATGACAATCTCAAGAAAAGTGGTTGAAAATTACAGTTTCTGGAACATTAATTAGTTTGCCATTCTATAACCATGAATAAAAGTCAAATCTATTAACTGTGGGAATGGTATTCGTCAGCAGAATTACCCAACAGCATTTGCAATAATCAGTCAATTCTACTGAATATGTTTGTCATGAATATTTCACTTTTGTATGTGTTTCAGTCATCAGGTACAACGAAAACACTGTTTGCGTGAGAGCTGACAATTTTGCCTGCTCCTGTTTCAATCTCGTATAAAATAGTAATTGTCATTAATTAATCAGTGTTTTACGATCAAAACAGTCACTTTTGTAACTGTCAATACTGCAAAACTGTTACTCAGAGGAACTAAATGAAGAAATGACTTGTAATATTTCACTAATGGGCTTTTGTCCAAAATCATTGACAAGTGCATTCAACCACCAAAGGAACAAGTACCAGATGTGTTCAGTGTTGCAGTGCAGGCTACACTACACATACAAAAGATTTTTTCAGTTGACGCTATAATGGGGGTTATCACAGTGGCCATATTAAAGAGATTTTAAAAGATTATTATCACACCATGTGATAACCCCCATTATACCGTTAACTGCAGCACAATCTATATTAATAAGAACTTTATTATCAGATACTCATGCATCATGTAATGCATTACAATACACAGATATTTGATGAATACTACCTTTGTGAACATTTCGTCCACCTTTATGGTACGTATTGTTGCAGTTACTCCCTGTGACAGCCAGACGTGGCTAACACTGATTAGCTCGGGGCAGTACAGTAAAGGCCCTAAGATGTCTTTTTTAACCATTAATACTGCTCAAAATAACCAAAAAAAACTCTGCAGCAGAGATTTTTAAAGAGTATTATTCTTCAGAGGTATCACAAATTATAGTCTGCATAATATACATATCAGCACAATCTATATTAATAAGAACTTTATTGTCAGATACTCATGCATCATGTAATGCATTACAATACACAGATATTTGATGAATACTACCTTTGTGAACATTTCGTCCACCTTTATGGTACGTAGTGTTGCAGTTACTCCCTGTGACCACTGGAGGGCAGTAAACACTTTTGATTCTCAAGAAACTTAAGCTTCATCATGTATGACAGTGCAAATAACAATAAAAAGCCATCAATAAGAGTATTTTTAGCTCATTATAAGAGTGATTATTGGACATCAGTTTGTGTAATAATTGCATTAGAAAGGAACTGTTCACTTTAAAAGTAAATATCATAGATAAATAAATATAATTACTAATCATTTATTTACAGTACACATTTTGTACATTTGGACAGTTGATTAAAAAAAACCTTTAATGTATTTATTATGCACATTTAATTATTTGCACAATTTTATTAGAATAGCCTCATGTGGACACTGTTTACAATGTTAACTACTGCCACTTTACCACCGTTATTTGCTTTTTTTTAACAGAATACTGGCAGATAGGGTTTACTGTTTGTTATAACTTTACTTTATACTTTTACTTTACTTAAATGTACTTTTGTCTTATTTTTACCCTATTTATTGATTTTAGGGCATCGAAATGGAAGTTGCGGTCTTGGCCTTCTTGTACTTGTATCATAACAATTAAAAAATTCTGTTCTGTTAAGGGCTCTCATTTAAATGTCCGTGTGTAGCCAGTTTTTCTGTCATTAAACTCCAACCGATTCTTGCCTTTCACATTTGAGAAGGTTAGAAGTCACAGAGACAATTCACCAAAATCCCTCCTCGTCAGGTCACAACTCTTATTTCAATTCCCATGATTATGATAATTACCTGATTAATTTTAGTACCACCACAAGTTCTGGTTAGGCACAGAAAGAAAAGATTTAATTTGTTTACAAAACATGCACACAAACATCAGGTGAACACATTTTATGGATATTAATACAGAAAAGCTTGATGTTCACAAAACATGTTGCATGTATGATACATGGGGGCCTGAGGCACAAACACATGAATAACCAACAAATTTCCCCCTTTCAATAAACAAACATTAAAAACTACTAATATTTTGACTCATGTTGCACCCTGAAGAGTTCAATGGTCGGCTAATGAATACCTGGAGGGTTATTTTATAGCTCAGTAAAAAATAAACCAGCTTCAACGTGATTATATGAGTCATGTTTATGCTATGACATTTTACTATTTGTGCTTTATGACTTTCATGTGACACAACCAGAAAAAAAGTAGCACCTGAGCCTGCAGAAACCGCCTTTCATCTGAACATATTTTATCTCATTTTTCCATTTCTAAAGCCTGTACAGAAGGCAATGTGTGATAAGGAATGTCAACCATTCACTGTGTGACATCCACCAGTGATCTCAGCCAAGAACAAATATAGTGTAACAAATCTCCAGATCATCAAACAGCACAGTTACTGTACACCATCAATAATGTGTCAATAAAATACCTTCACCTATCAAATCTTTAACAACATGTGAAATTCAGCATTTGTGTGAGGCAAAAATTAAGTAACAATAATTGAGTGACCGCTGCCATTTCTGATTCAATCTATGCATACATGTAGTGTGCATGTAAATAAAATAGTAGCCAGTGTATATGTGTGCTAGATCTTAATTTATCTATACAGTGAGCACCATGAGCCTCTGATATTTGGGAACGCTGGACTGTTTAAGTATAAAGTGAGCTTAAAATGTTGATTGTCAGTAGTTTAAAAAGAAGAACATTATGTAGGTTGAAACATGACTGCTGATGACAAGCTGTAACTGCAAAGGATGAGGATGTATAATTTGACCATAAACAAACTAATAACATGGGAATGACAACAAAAAACACTCTGCATTCTTCAATTTCTGATAAAAGATCAGCACTTTACTCCTTTATAATTAAAGTACTTCACCGAAACGTCAAACATGGATGCTATACCAATACCAACAGTACTCACTGTATATAAATATCCATACAATCATCCTGCCTCTCCACATTCACCAAACCAACTCTCACTACCTCAATCCTTCATAATATCAAAAAGGTTTTTAGCAAAACTAAGTTCCCTTTAACACACTTCTCTCCCTTTTTCCTCCCTGTTCAACATGACAACAGTGTCTGGTCTTTCAGCTGTCTGTAGAACCACTGCCCTTATTCTTATTGCGACTGAGAGGGAAAGTGGACTTGCTCTGTGGCTGGGTCATTTTGCTGGCCAGGTAGACGAAAGGTTCGATCAGTGTACGCCGGTCCACCACTGACACCTCCCACAGACGCACCTTCTCGTTCTTCGCCCAGTTCTGGGCCATGTTGGATTCAACTCTCCTCTCATCCTCCTTGTCCAGCTTGTTACCCAGTACAACAATGGTCACCTGTGGATCAGGATCATCAGGTTAGCCCAACGTCAGTGTAATCGCTAGCTCTGTCCACATCAATGTGCTTGATTAAATTTGATACAATATTAGCAATAGCAACAACTGTGGCAGGTTGTCTGCTGGGACTTTAATATAATCATTAACTATTTATAGATCTCATTCTAATAATTGTAATTGGAGAAGACTCTTGTGGGTTATCTAAATAGTTGACGTCTATGCGCCAAATTAACCTTACCAAACATATAAATAGGTTCAGTGCTCACCTCTTTCTTGTCTCTGTGACGGTCGATGTCCTTCTTGAGGGTCTCCATCCGCTTAAAGGACTCTTTACTGTCAATGCTGTAGACAAGTACAAAGCCATCTGCAAACGTATAGTAATGTCGAGGAAACTCCATCCCATCCCGGAGTCCTCGGGTGTCATAGAAGCGCACCTGCTCTCGTGTGCCACGGTCAGTTTCTATGGAGCCGATGTAGATATCCTCCAGGGTCTCCATGGGCTCTGAACCTAACCGTGGACAAACAAAAACAGGCACGTATAGACAATTGTTTCTAATGAATATACTGTAACTGAGCACTTTTACATTTCCTTACTTGATAGCAATACATTTTGTATGACATATGCAACATTACACAAGAGTCTAAGGCTGGGGTTACAAACTACAGTATTGTTTCACAAACAGAAATCTGATTTGACAGCTATAATGTCATTAATAGTTGAGTAAGTTAAAATGTACTTCTGAGTAAATGTAAATGTAGAATATTAATCCACAAAATTTGAAAAGACCCAGTGGTGGTATTTTATTCTTCTAGGGTGTTAATAATAAGGTCAGGCTTTTTTCATTTGTTTACGGACTTAATTAAGTTTTAGGGCTGGTGTTGAATTTCTGAAACTTGAAAAATATCCAGCTGGTTTTCACCTTTGTGAGCGACTTGACTGTGTACTGCAATTGACCTATACTGTAATAAAAATAACATATTTTGCTTGTTCAATTGCTATTCCCAATTCATTACTGCATGTTAATGCATATGTTATTATGAAGAGTGAATCTCTATCAAACTAAACTTTTTAATTACACAGAAAATAACCCAACTGTAACACACTCTTGACAAGCAACAACAGTATGTACAGTGCACCAAAGGAAGGTCCATTCAAGATTCAAGAAAACATTATTTATCCCCAAGAGGTAATTAAGGTAAGGCACGTAGAGCAGACATTGCACGACAAAAGAAAGAAAGAAAAACGTTACTAAGAATAAATAGATAAGTAAGTGAATCTAACCGAATAATAATAATAAAAAAGACAACATATATGTAGATGTTAAACAGGTGCAAAACGGCAATGAGGTAGGTTAATATATAGTGCAAAGTAGTGTTACTTGAACTAATGAATGGAAAATAGTATTTTTTAGGTCATAAAGTATACCTGCAACATGATTGGCATACAGTAGTTGTTCCAATACAGCTGTTTTACCAACTGCAGCCTGGCCGCAGACAACCACCTTACAGCTTTTGCCCATGACTCACTCTCAGGTCAGGAAATCTGCATTTCAGAGAAGATACACAGATGGAATATAGCATGCGTTCTGGGTAATTCAATTCAATTCAATTCAATTCAATTTTATTTATAGTGCCGAATCATAACAAAAGTTAACTCAGGACACTTTACAAACTAGGTAAAGACCACACTCTATGACTTATTTGTGATTTACATAGACCCAACAATAGGTAACAACATAGCTCATATTTAATTATGTTATAACCTATTAATAACTTAAAGCGAATAGCAAAAATATAAATATGAGCGTTAGCCAATACATATTACTATTATAACGTTAGCTAGCTGAATTTGCTAAAGTCACTAAAGTCAATAACATTAAGAATTAGCTTAGCATTGGCTTTCGTAGAGATATAGAGCCACGGCATCACACACCACGTCGCCCATGTTATCTGAAACTGACTAACCCGACTTAAACGGGTCTTTAAAAACATGTCTTCAAAAATATACAATGATATTGGCAATATATGTTTGTTTATTTGAGAAAAATAATAATTCTTACTTGCAAGCAAACTGCTTTTCTTACCCAACGGACTTCTTCCTGTTTACAGTGTACGTCACGACTGCAGTATGTGACCACGCCCCCTTCTCCATTGACGGCAAAATGGCGACGGAGAACTGTGATGCTGTGAACATGGACCCTGACATGGAGCTGCTCAGTGACGAAGAATTAGAAAGGTAAAAACCAAATGAAGGGTTTGTTGTCAGCGGTAGAAAAAGATGTATAACGAAGCGTCACACCGACACGTGTAGTCCAAAGTCCTTTCTGTGCTGATTTTCTTCGCACTTTCGCACTATGAAAGCTAAGTAGGGCGCCACCACTGTGAAGCTAAAATGTGTACCCCGTTTAGCTTGGTTGTCTTCCTCCTTTGCTGTTTTTTTTTTCATATTTATTTGTTTGCATTCGTGGACTGTAATATCTCTAAATCTGCCAAGAGCACTGCTTTCACATCATTTGTCTTAATCCCAGTATTTATTATACCATCTGTCAAACTAACAAATCACACCCTTCTCTCATTGTGTGGTCGTGATGTAAACCATGAAAGACTTCCAAAAAAAGTAACAGCGGTGGCCCACAGCAGCATGGTGTCATATGCTCCCTGCCCTGCTGGTATGGCTCTTTCTATGTTTAGCTAACTCAGCCCAGCAAGCTCTCTGATGCACACTCAGTCACATATCTGGGCATGCTGTCTTAGTCTTTACACATGACTATTACACATGACTATTAGATGTGATGCTCACACTTCTTACAGTTGTTGTTGGTTTTGTGTATGTGCAGATGTTACTACCTAGAAGGACAGTAATATGTAAAATAAACCCAGCCATTTGACCATCACATACCTGTATATTCATGATCTGTCCATCACCACACTTATCTGAGTTTTCTGTCTTTTCCGTCTCAAATTGTACACAGGGAAGCAGATGGCTTCAAAGAGCAAGGCAATGCCTTTTATATCCAGAAGGATTACGCAGAAGCATTCAATTATTACACCAAGGCCATAGGTAACTATACCATAAACAATCTGAGTCAGTCTTCCTGTTAGTCATTTGGGGTTCTGTTCATTTCCCATTTGGATAAGAAATAAAAGTTTGAATTTTTTTCTGTCCTTGATAGGATGTCAATAACTTGTTTGTTATACAGACATGTGTCCGAAGAATGCAAGTTACTATGGAAACCGGGCAGCCACACTAATGATGTTGTGTCGGTACAGAGAGGCTTTAGAGGACTCCCAGCAAGCAGTACGACTAAATGAAGACTTCATGAAGGTAGGTTGTGGGAAACAAACCATTACTATTTATTAAAGGTAAAAGCTCTCATAATGTCTTGCATCGTTTAAGTTTTTTCACTCTTCAATAAGCAGTTTCATCTGAGTGTTATTTTTTCTTTTTGCTGTTTACAATTTTCCTCAGCCTGCCTCCTCTACGAATGCTTAAGGATTTCTTACATTTTCAGAATGCAGTGGACAATACCTAGAGAAGGGCCATGTTGTGTGTGTTTGATTTAACAGTAATATGTGTAAATAACATTTGCTATTAAGCTATAGCAGAGTCCTATCCGGCTGTTAAGTCTGACGTAACACTCTTTCAAAATACGATTTCCGGGTCCAAACACTCCGTTGAAACAAAATAGACACAACGACCGAACATGTGAACAATTACGATCACCTCTTTCATCAGTTAGACACCTTTTCATCGATAAGAAATAGTTAAAATGACAATTACGTTGTTTTGATAAAACTCAGATCAGTTCAAACAACGTGAAACACGGTAGTGCAGCATTGTAGAAATACGAGGCTTGGACCGGTTTACACCCGGAAATCATATTTTGAAAGGGTTTTGCATCCGACTTAACAGCCGGATAGTAGTTCAGTGTTTTACTTACTAGCATTATGATTTGTGCTGAAGGGCTAAAAAAGCGTCTCACAAGACAAAAGTCTAAGTTAAAGCTAGTCATGGTTCAATTTTTGGTACACAGTGCCAGGCTGCAGGGAATTTAGGGACATTGTCACTTCAGTTTATGAACTGTGACTCTTTACCCACAGGGCCATCTGCGAGAGGGCAAATGCCACCTGTCCCTTGGTAATGCCATGGCTGCCAGCCGCTGTTTCCAGAGGGTTCTGGAGCTGGAGCCTGACAACAGCCAGGCCCAGCAGGAGGTGAGGTCGCCTCAGTCTGACAGCGCATGATCTGACAACATGAACATGATTATCAACTATCGGATAAGCTTTGGCCAAGCTAGTGCAAATAAAGTGGAAATAGTCTGATACTTAGCGGCTTAAGAGGAGATCAACTAGAGTTACTGTTAATTCTCAACGAGAAAGCCAGGAGACAAGTTCTGGATTATTCACAGAATCACTAAGCATGGCACAGAAGAGAGACCAGTGGTAGCTGTAGAGCAATTAATCTAAGTGAAAATGTCGCTGAATACCACAAATTACTTTCAGCTGAAGAATGCAGAATCCCTTCTTGAGTATGAGAGAATGGCAGAGATTGGATTTGAGAAGAGAGACTTCAGAATGGTAAGCTACACACTAAGTGGTTACAATTGTATTTAATTGTATCAGATGTGTGGTATATCTCCAGCATAAGACATGTCAAGCAGCACAGACTGCAGGTGTGTTGTGGTTGTCTCTAGGTTGTTTTTTGCATGGACCGTGCTTTGGAGTCTGCAGCAGCGTGTCACAGGTTCAAGATACTGAAGGCAGAGTGCTTGGCCCTGCTGGGACGCTACCCTGAGGCTCAGTCTGTAGCCAGGTAAGACAACATATTTGAAAAAGTACTTGGCACTTACTGTAAAACATTACTGGCGTGCCATACCAACTCGATGCCGCTCCTATTATTACATATTTGTGAAATGCTAATCCGTCAGATAAAACAAATGAGTAAATAAGAAGTACAAAAAGTCCAAATCTGAAAAGTAGGACACTTCTATAGAGCCAGGATAATGTTATTTAATGTTAGGCCCCTGGCTGCATTTAACAAACAGAACACAGTAGTTGCTGGTCTACCACTGTCTCGATTGGTTTTGTGTTATTGTGCGGCTTTGCTGTTTTAAAGGGTTAGCTTGGATTCACCAAATTCACTAAATATTAATAACTAAATAACCAATGGAGGCAGGTAATACACTTGACGATGGATAAGTATCCCATACAGCTCCAACAACTTTGTGTTAGATCTAAAAGGTGTAATCTTGTTCTCAAATTGACAATTACAGCGCCTGATAACTGGCACATCCCTAAAATGGTTAATTTGCCTTGAAAATAAAGATTCTCTGTTTTTAAAGAGATCAGAGTTATTCTCACAATTAAAAAGTGGAAATTAATACTTTTGGCTTCAATTATGTATCTGTCTGTTACCCGATTAACCATCACTTGCTACACCACTGCCTCCTGGTAAACTGTCTCATCACTGCAGGGAAGCATGAAATCAACACTTCACTGCAGTTTTCAGATGTGACCTGAACCTTTTAAAGATGATGCAAGAAAAAGGCTTTCGTTTTTTGCGCGATTTCTCTTCTTTTTTTTTTTTTTTAAATATGTATATTTTTTTCTCTGTGTAGTGATATTCTGCGAATGGACTCCACTAATGCCGACGCCCTGTACGTGCGTGGTCTTTGTCTCTACTACGAGGACTGCATCGACAAAGCTGTCCAGTTCTTCGTTCAGGCCCTGCGCATGGCTCCTGACCACGACAAGGCTCGGCTCGCATGCAGAGTGAGTAATTCAGGAGAAAAGAGTTTTATAAATCAAACGTTTAAAAAATTCCTATAAATATGACCGTAAAATTTGTTTCTAATTGGGAGCATTTTACTCTTTAAAAGTGGGTGTTAGTGGTTTTCTCTCATCCACTTTAAGTCTTGATTGATATTGCTGTTAAGATAACCCTAAGAGGCTTTTAAAGTTGTCCTGTGTATTGTCTTTTCAGAATGCCAAAGCACTAAAAGCCAAGAAGGAGGAGGGGAACAAGGCATTCAAGGAGGGAAACTTTGAGGCAGCCTATGAGCTGTACTCTGAGGCACTAACAATAGACCCCAACAACATCAAGACAAATGCCAAGCTCTACTGTAATAGGGCCACTGTGGGATCTAAGGTGAGAAGCTTGGAACAGAAGAGAAACGTGGTTGCATCAACATCGGACAAGTTGTTTTGGGAGTTTACCTGTAAAATTAATCTCAGCATCCTTGGTGGCTCTTGGTAGCTGCTGATGGGCTAATGTGTTGCTCAGTGAATATCCAAACTAGGATACTTATAAGTAAGTATTCGTAAAGAACATAAGCAAATATTGCAAAGGAGACAAGAAGAGGAAAGGGAAAAATGACTCAAGTTTGTTAATGAAGGACAGGAACATAATCAAGCAAAGATATAACCTATCAATTACTCTCTATAGTGGTAGATGAATCAGGCATGCATATAAGTTATCCTCATGCATAACACTCACACAGCGCAGACAGACTTCGCAAAGTTCTCATTCTGCTGCTGTGACTATAAAGTGTTTCGGTATCTTTGCCATATTGTTGTTTCTTCACATCAAGAGAACAACTACTTTTCTTTCCTGGTACTCATGGTCACACTTTTTTCTTTTTCTCTGAAAGCTGAAGAAACTAGAACAGGCCATTGAAGACTGCACGAAGGCCATTAAACTGGATGAGACCTACATCAAGGCCTATTTACGGAGAGCACAGTGGTATGTCCCAACTTTTCTAATGTGGTGATTAATAGAGGCAAGTCATGTTGCATTTGTTATTCCAACCTTCACAAACAGTAGCACTATAAGGCGCACCACATTATAAGGCGCACCTTCAATGGATGGCTTATTTTGAAACTTTTTTCATATATAAGGCGCACCACATTATAAGGCGCATAGAATAGACGCTACAGTCGAGGCTGGGGTTACGTTAAGGACCACCTCTAAATTCATTGATGTTTAGTTCGCGTGCTAGTGCTGTTGCCTTCAGTCGAATAGTGATTGTACTGACACTTCTACTTGCTGCTCTCTGTTCAACAACTCACTGTTGGAGTTTGTCCTCCAACTGTAGCCATCTCGCTCTGTTCCCTCGGAAACTCTGTTTAGTTTTCTTTACTTGGCGCAGGTCATCTTGTTGCTTCCTCCACTTCCGCACCATTGATTGGTTCATGTTAAACTCTCTCGCTGCTGCTCTATTCCCGTGTTCTACTGCGTGACTAATCGCCTTGAGTTTAAACTCTGCGTCGTAAGCGTGTCTCTTAAAAGGAGCCATTTTGGGGTCTTTACACAAACACACAAATGGAAATGAAACGCCACGTTTCGCGCAGTCATATATCTCAACATGCACCGCGCGTTGCTTCTTCTACGGGGGAAAATAGAGTCGGTGGCTGCTTACCGTAGTTGCGAGACCTGTTGTGGCTCAATATTGGTCCATATATAAGAAGAAGAATAAGAATTACTTTATTTATCCCGCACACCGGATTATAAGGCGCACTCTCGGCTTTTGAGAAATTTGAAGGTTTTTAGGTGCACCTTATTGTGCGGAAAATACGGTACTTATATTTTATTTTTCTGGTTAGAGAAACAATGACAGACTTGTGCATACTGTACTGCAGCTACATGGACACAGAGCTGTATGAAGAGGCAGTGCGAGATTATGAGAAGGTTTACCAGACAGAGAAGACAAAAGGTGAGAATCTAACTCCTCTATTGTGACTGAGCTGACACAGCTCTCAGCACCGATATGTCCTCCTCTTTATCGTTTTTGTTTTGTTCTTTTTTTTTTTTTTTATTCTTTAGAACACAAACACCTTCTGAAAAATGCCCAGCTGGAGTTGAAGAAAAGCAAGCGGAAAGATTACTACAAAGTGCTTGGGGTGAATAAGAACGCCACAGAAGATGAGATCAAGAAAGCTTACCGCAAACGGGCGCTTTTACATCACCCAGGTGCTGAACTGAACAGAAAATGTCAATCATTGTGCAACTCTATACACAATACTGTACACAGTTGTCCCTCGTCCCCAATGACTTTTGTCTTGTTTTTTCCCCTCTCTTCTTTCCGTCAGACCGTCACAGTGGAGCCAGCCCTGAGTTGCAGAAGGAAGAGGAGAAGAAGTTTAAAGAGGTGGGCGAGGCTTTCAGCGTGCTTTCGGACCCCAAAAAAAAGTCTCGCTATGACAGCGGTCAGGATCTGGAGGATGACGGCATGAACATGGGAGGTCAGCACCTGGGCAAGCCTTGGGGTGGGAGGGTCTCAAGGGTGAACACGTTAAGTAGGGATGTTACAATACCAGAAATGTAGTAGTCAATACCAATACGAGTAAAATTCCACAATTCTCAATACCCCATTTGGTACCCCAGTAAAAAACGAAACCACGTTTGAACATTATAAAAACAACCGCCACACACTTTGGATATGTTGTTAATGTAAAATTAACATGAATTAAAACTCATTCATCAAAATAAATCTGGATGCTTGTCTTTGAGATGCTTTGCTAAGTGGGCCGTTTTTCATCCTTTTGTCTGAAAAATTTGCAAATATATCATAAATCCTTGATGATATCGCCTTTAACCCAAAGTTCTTTCACACACAACGCCTACTGTTTTCGATGAGTCGAGGCGGTACTGTTACTGCAGCTGCACTTTTAAACTTGTCACTTCCGAAAGAATAGCATCCCTGGTACATGCAGTACTGTAGAAAAAACATGCTTTCAGAGTTTTGGCATCCACTTGTTACCGAAGCACCAGTTCTTGGGACATCCTTGGATTAAACTACAAGTCACGTCTGAGCTACTAACAACCTCTTGATTGTAAAACAGCTGTTGTTTTTATTGTGTTTTTTTATGGATGGAAAGATCCCTGTTGATGTTGATTCTTACTTGCATTTTGTCCCCACCAGATTTTGATGCCAACAACATTTTCAAAGCATTCTTTGGAGGCCCAGGGGGTTTTAGTTTCGAAGGTAATTTATGTAATACATGTATACAAAAAGCTGTGAGAAATTATACCGTCACTTGTTTGGCATGACGTTATTGACCAGTTTGTTTGTTTGTTTGTTTTTTTCAGCATCTGGACCAGGAAATTTCTTCTTCCAGTTCGGTTAATTGGAGGATCCGTCTACCTAAACAGTTGCTACATCAGGACTTTTCAACAATGTCAACCCTCGACCCGCCATCCATATTTAATGACTTACAGATTGCAAGTCAGTCTCCTGTCTATGCCATTGACTGAATGAATGCAACCCAATGACCACATGCAACAAAAGATTTAAAGCCTGTAAAGCAAGGGCACTAAGATGGCACAGACTGAGTTGATAGCCTTACTGTTTTCAGATTTGGTTTTCTTCCATTGAGAATGAAACCAAGTAAAAAGTCAGTAATGGCTAACAGCATTGGTCCAAATATGTTCTGGATTTTTTTTTTGATAGCAGATATTGTGCAGCTATTGTATCAGAGCTTTTTAGGGGTCCATGCAGGAAGTGACATCCTGGGATAGCTCTTGATATGCAGCTGAGCATTGAGCAAGCTATTATCAGGCTCGTCTCAACTTACAGCTGAGGAGGCATTCTCTGCATGAAAGTTAATAACTTGCTTAATGATTTCTGAAGAAAATCACTTAGCAAGCGGCACCTTCCCCTCTTTGAAGGATCTATTGGCTGCTATGAATTCGCACTGAATGCTGCGTCCTTGTCATAAGCCGAAAGGAGCACTTGAGCATTTTTTTAAATTCACAGCTGGAGCCTAAACTTACACTTAAAGTACAGCTGAAGCACATTAGAAAGATGGCAGTGGAGACGGCTGCGCTGGCGTTGTTGCTGGCAAAATCCCCCTCCTTCTCGTTGTCACAGGTTTTATGTTCGATGTTGCCATTCACAGATTGCTGCATTGTACATTTTACTGGAATGTAAAGTGTTGGTTTGTGATGATAGTTTTTTTTTTTTGCATTTCTTAAATTTTTATTATGTATATTTATTGTAAATTTGCTGTCCGGTGATGGAACCATCATTGTAAGATGAGGACACTTTTCTGTGTGAAAGACACAAATTGACACAAATTCAGGAAGATACTTTGATTTTTGGTTTGCATGAACATTTGTGCAGAAATAGATTAAGATCTGTGTGTTCCTTGATTAATCCATTTGATCCATTCATTTTATTGAATGCTACAGCATAAGAAAAGAGCACATGTGTTGGCTGTTGGGTGATGATAGATACCTGGTGTGTTGTAATCTGTGTGCACCTAATGAAGAAAAGAAAAGCGTCCTCATCTTTGCTTTCATTGTTTTTGCCCCTATGGTGAAACCACTCTCTCTTTATCCTTGAAAAGTACCAGCCATGTCAATAAAGTTGGCCTCCTCTGGGTTTCCCCTAAATGCTTTGTTTTCTTTTGTTTAAGTGGCCTGGTATTAATGATCCATATTAATAGTATTTGATAAAAAGGTTATAATAGGCAACGAAAACATGGTCATAATGGAAAGTGATTTTTATTTGATTTGTATTTGTTTATTTTTGCCGTTGTACTAAGCGAACAGAAGATGGCGCCGTTTCCCGCTCTCGGTGTGTTAGCGTGGTTGCTAGGATACCAGTTGGGTTGTGTTAAGATCCACCTGAGTTAAGTTTTCTACAAGCGTTATGACACGAAAGTTTGGCTAAAAATGTCGGACACGGACGCAAATCACGATGGGCAAAAGCCAAAGGGCGTATTCTCCACTTTAATGGCCGACGGAGACTGGCTTTACCTTAAAGGAGAGTACAAAAAGGCTATAGAAAGCTACACAACGGTAAGTAACGTTAGCTAGCCAACCTTAACGAGTTGCCATAGCAATGAAGCTTTGTTGAATTGCAATACGTTATCTAAAGTTATTAAATGCAACGTAAGAATCAGCTTTATCGGCCAAATATGTGTAGGTATTGCTAATGCATTGATACACAAGTTAAAAGAAGGGGTATGCTAGACTTTTATGGACACAAGTATGTGAAAAATAGGTGTTTATATGAATATAAAGAGATAAACAGCTCTGCAATGAATCCTACTTTCACAAAGCTTATGATATTTCCGTTTTTGTTGACACTGTCAGAAAGGTACTAATTCTACTATGTTTATTATTAAGGTCGCATTGGGTAGTGTTGTGCATTATATTGACTGGGGTTTATAATAATTTGGCCCTCATGTATGTATATGGGGTGGCCAAAATATTAGAAACTCCACTGCAAACTACCACCTCAAACAAACAGTTAATATTAATTCATACATCTCTGTCAATCGATTAAAACTGAACATTGTATATCTTTGGAATGGCTGGACTGTTGTATTGCATCACATGAGATTGTACAAGTGTACCTAATGAAGTGTGTAGAAAAAGCACCAATCACCAACAACATAAATCAAAAATGTATATACAAGTAAAATGTTTCTGTAAGTTGTAAACAATATAAAATGTGTTAATAAATGTGCTAAAGGGTTAAAACAGTGCACACTGACTGTCAAAGTATAATGGCAGTAAATGAATGTTTAAGAGTATGACTGATATTAATGGTTCTTCAGAGTGATGGGCTGCTGAATCAAACTGTTATTGTGTCTTTTAAAAGCATGCTTTGCTTTTGGTCTTTGTTTAGGCACTGACTTTAAAGCCTGAAGACAAGGCTTGCTTTGTCCGCCGGTCCAAATGTTACCTGAAGATGGGGCAGTCTGACAACGCTTTAAAAGATGCAGAGGCTTCACTCAAAGAAGATAAGTCATTTTTCGAGGTAAACTACAGATTACAGAAATCTTTGCCTGTCAATGTCCAAACATGTTTTAAACTAAAACGAGGTAAGGACATCCCTCAGAATCAGAAGGGAATGTAAATAGAGCAGAATGTATGAAACATAAAGCCAATAAACATTTGTTTTATCATGATTTTTTAGGGATTGTACCAGAAGGCAGAAGCATTGTACTACATGGGAGAATTTGAATTTGCGCTCGTGTTTTACCACAGAGGACAAAAGCTTCGCCCACAAATACAGGAGATCAGACTGGGTATCCAGAAAGCACAGGAGGCCATAGAAAACTCTGTTGGCAGTAAGTTATCAGTATTATTTTGCGGTTACACTAAATTGTTCTCGCTCCATATAAAAATCCCTCTTTGTTCTTCACTGGCATCATCTAGGCCCTTCCACTGTAAAACTGGAGATTAAGGGAGACCTATCATTTCTCCAAAAAGTTGAGGAGGTGAGTCTTTTTTGTCTTCCTCTTTAATGACCCAGTAATTAACAGGAAAACTTGGAGTTAGAGCTGTTGCAACAATAATTGTACGCATACAGACATCAATCCTGGCTAGGAAAAATGCCCCGGTGACAAAGGATCACTTACTCTCCAACTATTGGGTTAATAGATATTGCAGTTATTTGTATGTAAAGTTGAACCCTGGCTTTCCCTTTTATGCACAATATTATGTTTTTAAATGACTGACGGGTAAAGGGGGCACAGCCAATTGCTGCTTTTCAGCATCTGACAAAAGAGAAAAAACAACAGACCCAGAAGACCCCCAAGAATGAGAGGACAACCAAACAACTACTGGGAGAGTTTTACAGTGACAAGAAATATCTAGAAAACCTGCTTAAAGATGAAGGTACTGTGATATTTCACTATACACTATATATATGTATGTATATATTTACAGATTTGTGTCCACACCTCACTGTGCTGTTCTATGCATCTTTCATTCACTGACAGCAAAAATGTTAACTATTAGTTTCTCCTCTAGTCCTTACTGTTAAACACTTTTGTTTAAATCCATTAAAACTGTTACGCCCCAATTTGCAGATTTGATAAAAGCCAAGACGAAAGGTGGGGAAAGACTGCAGGACGTCATTAAGGGCTGCCTCACATACCTCGACACTTGCACCGAGTTCTGGAACCAGGAGAAACCTATCTATGCACGGGAAAAGGAGCGCAAGCTCGTGCAGCAAAAATGTAGAAAGCCCCAGCATAGTGCTCCCTCTGAATCTGCGCAGTTTCTGTTGAAGAGCCTGGATGACATTGATGCAGGTAAAGCAGGCTTCTGGCTGAACTGTTTTCCTGCTTAGCCTAGAAAATGCTGACTGCATGCTTGTCATTGTAGAGTTGACATCTGGAAATGCAGAAGGGAGTCTCAAGAAGGCAGAAGAAGTCATGAAAATAGTGCAGGGCTGGTCTGAGAAAGGGGTGCCTAATAAGGAGGTTTTGGGCACCCTGCACAGTTGTATTGGGAATGCCTTGATCGACCTGGGAGACATGGATAAAGCTTTAGACCATCATCAGAAAGACTTGGAGCTGGCTAAACAGTGGTGAGAATTTTAACAAATTTCAGAGTAAATGTGTTTTTCAACAATAGAGCAAATGTTCAGTAAGGTTTCTTATCAACAGCAAAATTCCAGAAGCGATGTCCAGGGCTCTGGACAACATCGGGCGGGTTTATGCCCAAATTGGACAGTTCACACAGGCCATTGAGTTGTAAGTAAAAATGGAACAATAGCACATGATATTGCCATCCTTTGCAAAACATGTTATTTTGATGATTACTGTGTCTTGCATAGTCAAACCTCTCTTAACAGGCATTGTTTTACATTGAGGTAAGACTAATGAAAGTTAGTTTATTGCTGACTGGTTATGTCCTGTTTTCAATTCAGCTGGGAGAAGAAGATTCCCTTGGTTCGTGGTGGTTTGGAGAAGACCTGGTTGTTTCATGAGATTGGTTGGTGTTACCTGGAGCTCAATCGGCCCGAAGATGCCCGAGACTATGGTCTCCGTTCAGTTGCGGCCGCCGATGAAATTGCAGATGAGAAATGGCAGATAAATGCCAACGTTTTGGTGGCACAATCAGAATGTAATTATTTATCTTTCAGTTACTGTAACATGTCAGCTTGTTTCCCTGATATTTAACTTTTAAACAATTTAATTCTTCACCGCTGTTGTCTCTGATCAATCAATTCCCTTCGGTTTCATTTCAGTGAAAATCGGAAACTTTGCATCCTGTGTCTCCCACTTTGAAAAAGCCTTGACACAGGCCAAACTGCAAGAGGACGACTCTGCCATGATTGTCATCCAGAAGGTTCCATCTCTGTTGTCATATGCTTCCCTTCGCTATCTTTTCAGTTCCATTAAAATACATTTTTGATTGCTAACATTTATCATTCTGCTTTCAGGCCCTCGATGATGCAAAGCAACACACACCACAGTGAGGATGTCTTTTGCAAAACGTTTCGTGCTTCAGAGTGCTAACGGAGAAAAACACAGACAGAAGACAACAATCATCAAATGAAAGTTTAGAGAACAAATTAGACCAATAAAAAGTATTGGAGTTTTAAAAATATGAATTTGCTTTAAATGCATTTTGATTAGAGCCTTAGAATTCAATATCCATGTATCACACTGGCTGATCAATAAGACCCATCTGTTTATAGATCTTGACGTTTTGAGTTTTAACTTCTCAAAGGTCAAAATACTAACGGATCTCAGGGATGTCCTTTATCAGATTGCATACTGTAAAACTCATATTGGGAGCATTGGTCTCAATGTCATTTCTGAATCTCTGAAGTAAAAATGTATATGGGGAAGTGTTTCAAAGCCCAAACCTATTTGTGAGGCTGAATTTCTGTCAGAATTAAAACTATGAAAAACGGACATGTCTATCAGATAGAAAATGTATCATTTAATACGCAAAATAAAAAGGAATCTTATCACAAACTTTGGCATGTACTCTGCAATCTGTCAACCATGAAGTCTGGTTAATAACTTAGAAGTTCCCCATACAGAGCTCTATTTTCTACAGGGAACTTCCCCTTGTCACACCCCTGTTACCAGGCAAACTTGGTGTTATTTACACACAGATAACTGCTTCCTGCAGAGTTATCACCAGTATCACCAGTATTTTTTAATGGAACTCCATTGCTAGGCAACAGCTTTGGTCCTTGTTAACTTCCTGTCAGCTGATGTCAACTGTGAAACCGTCTGTATTCATCCATTGCAGACATGAGGCTGAATTTTTGGGATAGGAGTGGCATCACGTATAAAGTGACTTTGGTTTACACCATTCTCAAGATGTTATATATTAATAGTATTAAGCCTGAAAAGACATGCAGTATGAACTTAAAAATATAAATATGTAAAGCGGAAATATAGTTTTTAATAACACAAAGGATGCCAGGGGTCAACGGATTCATTTATTTTTTTGCTTAAGTTGTTATTTTAATATATCTCCACTTGTTTCTTGAAAACATAAAAGTTTTTTTGTTTTTTTTATTATTATTTGTTTTTTATTTTTTAAATCTTCTCCAGCGGCGTCCTTCCGGTCCTCAGGGGCGTGTCTGTGGCCCCGCCCAGTTGCGCGTCCCCGAGAATTTCCGCTTTGCTTCTTGAAGAGTGAAGCGGGTGCACGTCTGTACCCAGCTTTGCCTTGTCATTGTATTATCCAGGAGGAAACGCGTGGTCAGCGGCACCACCGACACACAGACAGCTCCACCGCAGCGGTAACTGGTAAGCTGGCATTTTTAGCAGACAAAAGCCCTTCACACACGATGCTTCATCTCGTCCGTACTCTTACTTTTGCACAAACAGCGTTAAATAAGTTGCTCCAATAACACACGGGGATTTGTAAACGCCAGAAAAATATCAAAGTAGTTTAGACGTGGCGCTGTAGCTGGTGATGTGTGGCCAGGTTTGCAGGCGAAATGGTTTTTGTCTGGCGTGTTAGGTGCACGCCACTCCCCGCCTGCATGGCCACAGTGTGCAGTTATTAAAATGAAACTATTCCTCTGTCCAAAAACGTCTGAGCTCGCGGTCTAGACACTTATTTTCAAATTAATATTCTTAGGTAAGTGAATGTGTAATGCATTTCGTCCAAATTTACCAAAAAAAGATAATCTCACCCTCACTGCGCCATTTACTGCCACTTTATTACCCCGCCTGTATACCGAATAAGATGAAGTTAAACACATGACAAAGTGTTAGTTTTTCCCAAGTGGCATTTTTAGTTTAGTTATTGTGTGTATGGGGAACAATACTGAGCAATGTTTGTCTTTGTCGCTGCTCCGACGGGGTTGTGAGAGCTTCCTCTTCTGTCTCATGACTCCGTGTGGTTTCACATTGCCTATCTCTTACTGTAAATCCTGCTTTTACTAACAAATCTTGCACTGGCCATTTAAAATAACGCAATACTAGGAAGTCATCACATTTTCTTTCCAGAGACGCTCCCCTTTTCCTTAACTGCCCTTTGTCTATCTTTACTGGCAAGGGAGATACTTTAGCAGTCATGTAAGGTTTAAATACAGTATTTATGGCATACTGTCTTTGTGTTCTTAACAAATGGAAATTAAAATTACAGTAGGCTTTGCCATACTGTATGTGCAAGAGTACAGCACCCCTACTGAACACAAATGGACATTATTATTATATTGCAGAGCCATTATAGTGTATACATCAGATTGTATATTCGCTTATATGGTGTCATTTAATCCACCACCTAACAAATCCGCTCTTTCTTAAATTATGGATATTGAGTGACTTCCTGTTTGAGACAGGCTGATTACCACAATCCTTGTAAAACCCACTGATTTAAGCCGCTAGAAGCGTGTAGTCTGAAAAATAAACACTCGCACATGTAAAAAATAAGCCTTTCCATCTGGATATTTAAATAGCGGTGCCGGTTAAAGGACCTGTTTTATCTATCTATCTTATTTAGACACGGTGTAGCACAGGGTCGAAGTTGACTGGATTTGTAAAACCTTTTAAATTCATAGTAACTTCAGCATCTAAAAGAAACAATTTCTCTCTGTCTTTTAATTATTTGTCTAAGGTTTGTGGTGGTGTGTGACATCAGACTTAAAAGCCAGACATGGACAGTGAAAAGAGTGCTGAGGTTTTAGATGCGTCAGAGACTCCACAGCAAGACAAGACTGAAATGGAAAAACCGGAGACACCAGAGGAATTCACAGAGCCTGAGAAGTCACCAGCTGCGGATGAAGAGACTGGGCAGCTGGCAGCAAACGGCCATGATACAGAAGTCATAAAGTTGCAAGAAACAGAAGAGTTGATTGTGACACAAAATGTTACACTGTCTGCGGAAAATTCTGAAATGGGGATTGGGAACAGCGTGCCCAGAGAAACATCTGAAATGGAGGCTGTGCCTGGTGCGGTGGCATTACCAGAACCAGATGAGTCATCTGAAAAGATCTCTGACCCAGTTGCAGCTTTGGACGCAGAACCACAAAACACCCAGCCTGAACAGTCTCCTGTGCCAGAGAATGACCCAGAAACTTTCCCTGTGCAAACACCTCTGGCCGAGAGTGCCCCTGAACCAGAGCCAGAGAAACTGGCAGAATTGGATCCACAAGCGGAGCTAGAAGAGCAAATATTACCTGAACCAATCATGCTGCAGCAATCTGTCGATACACAACCACCCAGCCAAGAGGAGAAAGTGTCAGAGCAAGTGGAAACTGTGTCCGAGTTAAAGGCTACAATGGATACTGGAGCAGAAGAAGTTCGCAAAGAGGAGGTGGCAGAAAAATATGTTGCGGCTGAGCCTACAAAGGTGGGGGAAGAAGAAAAACCAGCAGAGACTGTGTTGGTGACTTCTTCAGAAAAGCCAACAGACGCCGTGACATTAAAGGAGGAAGCATCGGCTGAAAGTGTGAAACCTTCAGAGGACAAACCAGCAGAAAAACCAGCTGAGTCTGATGCTCTGAAGGGAGCTGAAGCAACAGCAGCAGCAGAAGGTGTTGAATCTGAGAAGAATGACACTGAGCTTCCAAAGGAAGAGGATACGGTCCCTGCATCTGGCACCCTGTCCTTTGCCCTCCTGGAACGTGAGCAGACCAAAGACGCGCTGCGAACCTCTCATACCCTTGTTGTCCTCAGAGGCCTTCCAGGAAGTGGTAAAAGCTTCTTGGCACGTGCCATAGCTGAAGCCTACAAAGACCAGTGCTCTGTCATCTGTGCGGATGACCACGGCATTAAGCCAGAGAAGCCTGAATCATCTGTGGAAGGATACAAGGCTCTGGATGAGGCTGTGGTGGCCTGCTGCAGTGCAGGGACAGCTTCCTCTGTGCTGATGGTGGTGGACGACACCAACCACACCCAGGATCGGCTGGCCCGCCTGGGGGAGATCGCCGAGCAACACCACCTCGTTGCCATCTTTTTGGAGCCACTCACTGAATGGAGCAGAGATCCAGCACAGCTGACCAAGAAGACCAGACGTGGACTGGAGGAGGCCCAACTGGAAGCCATGAGAGGTCCACTTGAGGAAATGTCCCTTCCTCTATACTTTGGCTGGTTCCTTCTCTCCCCCATCCAGGACAAGGTTAGGTGCACATCAATGGACTTCCTGAAAACGCTGGACACCTTGGAGGCCTTCAAGAAACACTTGATTGACTGTGAGTGTGTTTAAACTTGTGTTCATTAATTATAAATGTATTATTAAGTCTTTAAGCGGATTAATATCTAAAAGCTTTGGCAGGGATACAATGCAACTGACATTCCCTTGTGTTCACAGTCACTGGGAAAGCTGAGAAGGAGGTGGATTTGGAGCAATACTTTCAAGCCAAAGGACCCCTCCATTGCACTACAAAATTCTGTGACTATGGAAAAGCGGAGGGTGCCAAAGAGTACGCACAGAATCCAGTAAGAAACCTTACATTTGCATTACATTAATTGTTCATTTAATTGTTTTCTTATAGATTTGTTGTTGCCGTAAGTAACCAGATAAATGTAGGAAATGTAGGATTGTTGAGTGAACATGTCAAAGAGCGTCCAAGCATATTAATGTTTAAATGTTTAAAAGTTAATCCTGTGATTATTTCCTTATCGTATCCATTTTTCCCTGACCTCCAGGCTGTTAAAGATTTCTATGGTTCTGCATTTGAGCTGTCACTGAGCGCTCTCTTTGTGACGCCTCGCACTGTTGGTGCCAGAGTGTCCCTCACAGAGGAGCAGCTTTTGCTGTGGCCAGCCGATGCCGAAGAAGAGGCAGGGTCAGCCTCCTTGCCTCTGGGAAGCCGCGCCCATGTTACTCTAGGATGTGCCGAGGGTGTTGAGCCGAAGCAGACGGGTCTGGATCTGCTGGAAATTGTTGCCCTGCAGCAGGAAGGCCAGCAGGGGGAGCTCATCGAGGAGATGGAGCTCGGCTCGCTCACCTATTACGGCGATGGAAGGTGGCTGCTTACTCTCAGAGAGCCTATCTGTACCCCAGCCTGTTTCTCCAGCTACTACGGGCGCAAGGAGCTCGAGCCGGCCAAAAAAGAACCAGAGAAGAAAAAGAAGCAGAAGTGCACCATACTGTAAATGACAAACATGGGTGATGTGTGGCCGGGATGACTGGTGAATTAAAACTTAGGCTTACTCTGTGCAAGGTTTGTGAGTTTGTGCAGTATTTAGGGGTTCAGTTATAACCACCCTAAATCCACAAACTGTGTGCCTTTTTTTTTTTTTTTTTTTTTTTTTTTTTTTTTACTGTTGATTTGCACCACAACCCAAGACGCCTTCTGTCCAGTTAGGCTCGTTGTCAACATTGTTCACTACCTTCCACATCAGTGGCAGAGATGTGGTACCTGGCTATTTGCTGTTAGCTGCAGCCTTTAGACTAAAGTAGTATAGCCTCCTCCCACAGCTCCACAGTTATCGAAAAACTTAGATTCCCTCTTCTTTACATGTCGATGTCTCTCAGTATTCAGATGTGAAAAATGGATACTTTCATTGCATGCATGCCAGGTTAACGGTATCAGCATAGTAACACATTTCTGCCCTGCGAAAAAGCACCGCTTTGACAGGATTTGTCTGGTGTTTCCTTTTGGCTTAGTTTCAAGTGAAAAAGATGAGCTGTCATTTCTGTGCATGTGTGTAGGAAGTAATAGTTTAAATAGCATTATGGGCCAAAGTGATCTATTTGATTAAGTGTATTAGAATGAATGTCATGTATAGAGGTCCTTCTTTGCACTGTGCATCATTTGAAAGGGAGAGTGCTGATGAATTTGGCATTTGTTTCAGCAGCTTGCACTTAGTACTTATCAAATGCTGTGAATCCAAGTTCATGTTTTGCAATATTTTCTACTGCGCAAGACTGCACCATTGATCCCTTTTTATTCTCTCTGAACAGCTTTTCATGTAATGCATTTCGATTTGTATCTGTGACTGTAATTTTAAGGACAATTCCTACTTTGTGTAGCTCTTATGAATCACTATTTTTGCACTTGTTTTGTACACTTAATAAAAAAGAACATGCTTTGCCTCAGTAATGATTTTTTTTTGTTAGGTGTGTGATGTAGTTTAGTGACTAACATGCAGTTTATCTACACGTACAGGTGCAGTTGACCATATAAATCAGCAGAGGGCACTCATAATTTGTGCAATGGTTGTTTACATTTAATTTCTATTAGCTTTTTGTTAATTGGGTCAGAATTGACAGCAATGACAGGACTAACTCCCTCACTGTTCAAATACTGTATTACCACAGACTGGCTTGTGCCATTCGTCCGATCTCCCTTCAGTTTGCTCTTGCTTAAGAATCTGGCAAAACACATCATGCAGTATAGCTGCCAAAAAGTGATAACCGTCCAGAGTTTAGTCTGTTCTGGAGCAAGTGCTCAGCTGTAATATCACCAATCACACGTCTGCTGTAATTCTTTAATCCCCTTTTGCATCAACACATGACATGCTGCATTTGTGCTTCATAAAATGTTCGTTTTAATTATTTTAATGTTACTTTTCCATCTTATGAGAGTGACAGTTGCAACACAATCCATAAAAATTCATGCAAGTATACTTGAAGTGCAAAAAGTAAAAGTACTATTCCGCATAACGGCCCACTGTTATGTTACTGATTATAATGATTGACAATGAGGTGTATGCCACTGAAATATTGCAGTTAGTAAGGGTGCGCTCATGTTTAATTATACAGTATACAGAGTTACTAAATGCATCAAAGATAATATAGTGGGGTATGAAGTATATTTCCCTCTGAAATGTAGAGTAGAAGAATAAAATAGTATAGAAATACTCAACAGGTGGGTTTACTCTCCACTACATCCTTGACTCTAAAAATAACTGGTAGTGGTTCAGGTCAAGGCCAGGTAAAGGACCATGAACTGGTGCTCTACATTTACTCTGTTCACCCCAAAGTGAAGGATGGTCCGTGCAGGACTCCATGTGTTGATTGTGCGCAAGATGAAGTGATTCCTCTCATTGGCTGCTGTGGAGATAAAGAACAATGTCAACCAATCAACGTCAGCCCTTGTTTTCTCCATGAGTGGTACGTGTGTGTGTGTGTGTGTGTGTGTGTGTGTGCGTGTGTGTGTGTGTGTGTGTGTGTGTGTGTGTGTGTGTGTGTGTGTGTGTGTGTGTGTGTGTGTGTGTGTGTGTGTGCTCTCTTAGAAGAAACCAGTGATACCTTCAAGTACTCCCCGGAATGTCTGGTTTTGATTATGTCCAATAATCTTTATTGAAGTGTGTGGAAACTAAAGTGCTTCCCATCAAACATAATTACAAAAATTCAGTCGTGGAAAAAAAACTAACAAAAAAACAAACAAACTCTATTACAAGCACATGTGATGCATTCAAAATTATATCCAAACACTAGCAAAAGTAAGTAGAAGTACTCTATATGCAGACAAATGCCCTATGAGTGTTGTGTTATATATTATAATTGCATTGCATTAGTATTACTGGTGCAATAATGTGTAAGCAGCATTTCACTGTTGTAGTTGGTCATGGTTGAGATATTTTAAATGCTGTTAATTACTACCCTATAACAAGCATCATATTCATAAGATCATCATGTGTTCTTATAATTTTTTTGGGGGGGAAACTCAGGTAAAAACAATTTTAATTAGTACGTCAAATTTGTAGCAGAGTATACTTGATGAATGTACTTAGTTATGTCCCAAAATGTCTTCAGTGGCCCAGTTAAGTAGAGTAAATGTGCATCAGGCATGTGCATCACTGAAAGCTGCATTTGAAATCCAAATACTGCACATGTCCACATTTTGATACTTCTTCTAAGCATTCTGATAGAAAATCGTATAATAATAATAATAATAATAATAATAATAATAATAATAATAATAATAATAATAATTACGACCACGACCCCGACAGGGACAAGCGGTTGAAGATGAATGAATGAATTCATTATTAATAATAATAATAATAATAATAATAATAACAATAATAACCCGGATAAGCGGTTGAAGATGAGATGAGATGAGAATAATAATAATCATAATAATAATAATAATACTCATAATAATAATAATAATAATAATAATACTGATGATAAAAATAATAATAATAATAATAATAATATAATGTGTACGTATATTAATAATGGTAATAGTTTAAATAACTGATTTAATATTAAAAATGATATTTCTCATTTGACCAATTTACTTGTTCAGTGTATCACTCAATAGATTGCCATTGTGGTTCTTGTATCTCCCACCGCGTCCCAGTGTCCCTGAAGGCAGCAATAGAGCATGGTGTGGAATGAACCAATCAGAAGCCAGGAAACATCAGCCAAGCCTATCGGCAGATGGGCGATGGAGACAAAACTCCCAGGAAGCTCTTCTCTCCGGCACCTTTGGTTTCCACAGACGGCAGGACCGACGCAACATTTCCCGTGAAAACTCACATTTACGACCGCGGCATACACCTAAAACCGTCAGCGGAAGAAAAAACAAGGTAAAGTACCTATTGTTTTTGTGGTATTTGCTTTTACTTTTACTACTCTCTCTAGTCTCTGTCTCTCTCTGACAGACAAATGTAAAAACAAGTTGAACTACTCAGTTTACCCACGTTAAACCGGCTCTCCCGCTTCATCATAATTATCATAATAGTACGAGTAATATCTGAAAGTTTTCTTAAAATGGTCATTTGCATACACGACACAAAAAATGCATTGCTGTCTGACCGGTTTATGAATGAATGAATGAATGAAACAGTCGGCTGAATCCTTTATCTCTGGGATCTATGAGGATGATGAATAGTAGGTCAAAAGTGGTGAAGTTAGAAGTGAAAATGAAGCCACAACTTTCCTTTTTTGTGTGTTTTTACCCCACTATCTGCGTGTAGCGTGTTCTTCCACCTGATATTTCCTGCCTCTCCTTCCCCAGCCACCCATCACCCCCTCTGTTTAAATGTAATAGTGCATCATCTGAATCAGTGTTATTGCTGATGTGAAGCAGTGGTATTTAATATCCTCTGACAGGTCAGTTGCACAGAGAAAGTGGATGATATGTGGAACCTGGATGAGCCTTAGTTGTCCGCCTGGTCTGGTGACTCAGAAACAACAATGTGATCAATAGTGAGAAAGGGACCATGACAGTCCCATTAATCCATTTAAGGAATGGTCCTGTTAAGGCACCAGAGCCTTTTAGCTAAATGGACCATGTAGGTAGAAGAACCAGACTTGGTAACCCATCTCGTCAAGGTTACGTGATACATTTAAGCATTCGTTTAGGAGAGACTAGCGCTTAAACTGATCATTTTGCTCAATCAAATCAAATGAGAATATACTCACTTCTTTAATTCACTCAGGAGTACACAAAAGGGCTTTACCATGTGATTATGTCATAAAGACTAGTTATGTATTACATTACAAGAAAACATGATATATAGTTAGTACATCGTTACGACCTGGATAGAGGATTTGAGGCATTTTGTTAAGCCACATTCCTCAATGCTGGTTTGATTTGAGGTAGAGCCGTAGTAACATTTTCCTCTACTGGATCAGCTGGTGCAGATGTGAATTTGTGTCCGTGTAACAGCAGGTGTCAAAAATCACCACAGCACACTTTTGCATTCTATTGCAATCGCGATGTGACTCATGATATCGAGGGGAATGATCATTTTTGCATCATTAATCTCGTTTTCACTGGAAAATATATTCAAATGCACCGTGCAGTGATTGAATATTAAAATTCAAACCCTGATGTCGTATTTTGTTGGTCCTGTTGGAGATGACATCACTGAGTGTGTTAAGATAGTGTAAAGTGTAAAGTGTAAAGTGTAAAGGTCACAACTTCTCTTGCAGTAAGATTTATGGATGCTATTACAAGTTATTGAATTTCCTACTTTACTTACGGCACACTCTGACACTAATGGTGCACCAAGAAATCAGTTTCTCCTCTATGCTGTTTTCCAGTAATGCTAATAGTCTAATGCTAATTGCCTGGAGTCAAGTTAACACACTCTGCACACTGAGCTGTAGCTCCAGTACGAACCTGATTGTTTGAATGGCAAATTAGTTCCCATTAGCTCATTAGTGTGCAGGTCAAACAAACTGAGGCTAATCGTGTTGGATTTAGCTTCATCGGCTTCACTGCGTTTGTCTTGCTGGCTGCAGCAAACTAAATAATCTGACTGTGCAAAAGGACAGAAGGCCTGAATCTGCAGTCAGCATGTAGCCTAATCTGATTTCGTGCAGTCTCTCTTAGCTACTGTGCAGTTATGTCAGGCTGACAGCAGAGGGTTTCAAACATGCTAATTTTTGTTTTCAAACTCTCGTGTGTCTGCTTTTCAGTATTCACCAATCTCACTGCTCATCTGTATACCTCTCAATCCATCTCTATTTGCCTGTCTCCCCCTCCTCTTAGGCCCATCTTGCCTAAGCAGTCATGTCGGCCAAAGCCATCTCCGAGCAGACAGGGAAAGAGTTCCTCTACAAGCACATCTGCACATCGGCAGCAGTCCAGAACAGATTCCGCTATGCCAACGTGACGGCCGAAACCGACTTTGACCGATTGGCGCAAGAGCACCCGTGGCTGCTAACAGAGGTGAGGCACAAGACTCAGAATATGGATGATGATGTAACATTTTCTTAACCTGAGTGAACAGTCAGTTTGTTATATCACATATTTATAGCCCATAAATGCGTAAAACAGAGTCCTCCTTAAGCTTGTGGAAAATGATCTCCTCTTTATGGAGACAATTACTTAGGCTGGCAGCAGAGTGGTCTCTCGGCGCTTGTTAGCTGACGTCTCAGACAGCAGTGTGATGCAGCAGCTCTTTTACATTCTTGGGGGGGAAATGAAGCGTAAATGCAGAAGAGAGCAAAGCAGAAAAAATGCTCTTTTCCCTTCTATTCTCAAGTGGCAAATGGAAATTATGTCGACAGAAGGGTCAAGGTTCAGCTAGGGTAGGATTTCTTGCACAAACGGTTCTCCAGGTACAGAGCAGTGTCACTGTTCTTCATAGCAAAGCAGTAGCAGATAGATGGGCTGTAATAGAAGTTAACTGAATTACGCTGTGACTCATCTCGTAGGTTGACATTCTCCCTGTGTCTCCTCCCCGGCTGAAGGTTTTTATCTGGAAAGGTACGAGGAGGAGGATGTGGAGGGTAGATACTTGCAGATATGTGCTGCGTTGGAATTGATTAAGAAATTGCATTAACTTTCACCCTCTGCCCTCTCTTTCTTTGCTCACTGGCGAGCACCCAGATACTAATGGGTCCACTGTCATAAGTCGTTCTCTTTATCTGTCCTGCAAGTGAGAGGAAGCGGGCTCCGTCGGTGGGGGTGGGACAGGATTCTGCATTTGCGTCAGAAGGGAGAGAGTCCTACTTAAATAACGTTCATCTCAAATCTCAGGTGATAAATATTGTTGGGAAATCAGGTCATTGCTGATGAACCCAGATAGCCTTGAATGATAAATTTCTCATCTCACAAGTTTTATCTGTCATGTCCTTATTCAGATGAAAGTATAAAACACATTTGCTGGATTCCTGTTTTGTGAATCGCCTAAGTTCAGAATTCATGTCCGTTAGATCTATGGCTGCAACCAATGATCCTTTTTTTTTTTAATCTGTCAGTTATTATCTTGATCTTGATTTTACATGACTGGGCCTTTATTATAGGTTTATAGTGACTTATTCTACTGTCCGAAGTACATTGAATTTAAAAACATTTGGTGGTGTAATTTTTTTTGTAAATGTACAATTATTAGTGTAAATTCTTTCTATTTCACAAATTGTTGTGTGTCATGGGACTTGGTTGTGGGTTATTATCGGCGAGTTATAAGTAACATATGAGTATGAGGTTAATGGGGTTCCCCTCTCAATACACTCACAACATGCTCTGATCGCAGCTCTCTTAGAGGCAAATGATATTCTATATTTTGCTTCGTATTGAAGAGTTACAACAATTGTTCATCCAACCAGCACTAATCAATCGCTCCATAAATTGTCAAAAAATGTCAAAGTTGACAGCTTCAAATAGTTTTGTAGGTACAAGAGTCCAAAACCCAGTGACTAGAATTGGGAACTACCAAAAACATTCACATTTGAAAAGTTGCACCTGATGAATTTTTGACAGTTTTCCTTAAATAATAACTTGAATGATTCATTTTGTGTTGATTTTGATTAATTGCTCTCTCTCTTCAGATCTAGTTAAATCTCAAGAAAACCATGTCCAGCTTGTTGCTTTCAACTAATAAATATTCTGTCGTGATAGAAATGCAACACAGCAGCTTTAGAAATCATGTCTGCAAACATGCTCAGCTTTATTTTTCCCCAGATTTACTCCCATTAAATCTGTATTTCAGTGATCTCTGCCCTGAATAAAACATAACATAAAATGCACTGTAGATTCTCGGCTCAGCTTTTGAAAATAAACAGTTTGATGCCTTTCAGGCTAAACGTAGGGGCCTGTTGTTCTTAAATCGACCATTTAATTTTTTTATTCCAGAGGCTCGTGGTGAAGCCGGACCAGCTGATCAAGAGGCGAGGGAAGCTGGGCCTGGTCGGCGTCAACCTTGACCTGAATGGCGTCAGAGAGTGGCTGAAGTCCCGCCTCATGAGAGAGACGACAGTAAGTCATCCGCCCTCTCCACCCTCTTTGCTGTTTCTCAGCCAGTTGCCTTCACCCACCCCTCCATTTGAGAGTGTTCACTTTGCTGAACACGCCTTCAATCAATATCATCCCAGAGCTTTATTCAGACCCTCCTCCCGTTGCCCTTTCCATCACCCCCCCTTCCCTGTATTGCACTGATGCATTTGGTTTGTATGTTTTTTTTTGGATGCGTGATGTATGTTTGCCTAAACAGCTGCCCAGATTGCTGAGGGGATCAGTCTCCATCCACTGGTAGTAAATCAGCCCAGTCAGGTGAAGCGCTAGTGAATAAACAGTCCATCTATCCAGTCAGCATAACCACAGTACACAAGATCCGTCACTATGCCACCGAGAGGCTGCTCTGCCTCATAAACCAAGAAGCAAGTTATGGAGGGACTGGGATGGTTCATAAAGCATTGAGTGTCTGCGTGTGTCGCAGCACTGAGATTGCGTAGATGTGTCTCTTCACAGATGAGATGAAACTGTCTGCTGCTGCTGGTGGCAGTTAATAAGGATAAATGAAGCCACGGCTGTGTTTTGGACAGTGTTTCAGCCTGGATGTTATATTTATATATATTTATATTTATATTTTGTCATCTAAAGAGTGTGTTTATGTATGTACAGTGTGAAATAGAGAAATGGAGTTCCACAGCGATATGGCTTAGCTTCTGTGCCTCATCCAGCCTGTTTTATACAACCCGGCTTTAAAAAATCTGAACTACTTTTAAAGTAATTACGACGATGAATTATCATCATAATTACGTTGTTGACAATGGTTAAGAAAGCTGTGTTCTAGCCTGTTTCTAACCCATATACTGTAGTATCCTGAATGGCCGGTAATTACTACTAGTCTACCTCTTGTTTGTTTAGCTGGCCTGAGAGCTTATTTTCCTCCAACCATATATGCCTGGGTTCTTATTTAAGGCCCTTACCCTGTCCATAGTGAGATACTTTGTGTGTTTTAGAGGAAATTAATATCCAAGAAGGAATTGAGACCATCTCACTCATGACACCATCATCAAGTCTACTGGACAAAATGCCAACCTAATTCTTATTCTGCTTTCAAATGCAAACGGTTTATCTTCAGGATGCTTTCCCAACTATTTCAAGACTGCCAGTATCCATCCACTTCTCCAAAAATCCTGGTTCTGTTCCCCCTGACCGTAGACCTTATTCCAAACCGCTTTAACACTTTACATGTCCTTTTCACTCCCCATCTTTTCATATGTTATGCACATCTTGCCCTCAATGCTTCACTTTATTAAACAGGTGTTCCTTATATTTGTGTAATCATGTTACCACAAGCGCATGGTTAAATTGAATCATTCATGCACAAATTGCAATCACACATGAAGGAAGCGTCCTTTTTTATAATTTGAACACTTTAAAATGGCAACACCCTCTCCGCCCTTTTTCATTGTTTTGTTCTGTTCTCTTCGGCTGGCTGCTCTCAGCCGGTCCCTGGTTACTCTGTGCCTGTTGGCCTTTAACTGAGGAACAATGACAGCCTCACCAAATGAGCTATGGCTATGGCTGTGTTAGCGGGGCTTTACATGACACTTTTGTCCTCCTTCTTCTCAATCTGTCGCTTTTTTGCTTTTAAAATGTCAAGTGACTTACGTAATTCATCATTTTGAATTACTTAACCTTTTGCATGTGGAAAAATGAGTTTTGGGACTGATGTATTAATATGGCAACATCAACAATCTGAAGACAAGTCAGATGGTGTAGTGTATTTTAATTAACACACTGGAGGACACGCTATAAAAATATGTTGTTTCGCTGATGTTTCTTATACATACCAAGCATTTCTTCTTTCTTAAAAGAATTACTTTCTTGATAATCTTCAGGTTGGAAAAGCCAAGGGCGTTCTCAAGAATTTCCTCATCGAGCCATTTGTCCCCCATAAGCAGGTAAAAAAGCTCATTACACAACTACCATCTCAGTTTTTAGATGCCTTATTTATACTCCATCACGTCTACAACTAGACTCTTGATATCTGGTAAAAAATGTTTATTAATGGACGACTGTCTATTGCTCAGGAGGAGGAGTTCTACGTGTGCGTCTACGCCACCCGTGAGGGCGACTATGTGCTGTTTCACCACGAGGGAGGGGTGGATGTGGGAGATGTGGATGCCAAGGCGAAGAAGCTACTAATTGGGGTGGATGAAAAGATCAGTGAAGACTCTGTGAAGAAAGAGCTGCTGACTCACGTACCCAATGACAAGAGAGCGTGAGTTGGATTGGAAAAATAATAGTATTTGTAGTGCTTATGCAAAAATATCAACAATATAATACATGTATAATCTAATACAATTCAATAGCCTGACGGTGTGACTACAGTGCTGTGAGATGCTTTTATTCAACACTGGTAGTTTTTGGTGCTCCATATTTATTATAATTAGCCTTTTTTGTATATTATATTGGACTGCACTGCAACTTGGGTTTCTGTTATTGTGTCTATCTGATGCATATGTGGCTTTTGTAGAACACTGATGCTAGTGCAGAAAGGTCTTGTTATATTATTATATGTCGGTGTATATTCATAACCCCAAAATTGGCAGTTGATTTCAGTTTAGATGAGATAGCATGTTTTCTAGGTCAAACGAAATTTTTCAAATGTCAGTTGGCCTAAAAGATGTTTTATTTTGAAAACAGTAACTGTGCTAAAAAAACAAAAGCACTCTTAAAGATTTTGAAATATACATCGTTACCAACATATTAAATTAGCTCAACACTACACTACTAAAGAAAGACCCCATGGCCATTATATAATTAAACCCCCAGAGGAAAACAAAAGCGTCACACAAATGAAGGCAGAGAAAGCACTTTGATATTGGCAGTAAATGTGGGGGGAGCAGGAGGAGATGGGTGGAGTGTTTCCATTAGACAAATGACAAACTCTCCTCTGCTTCGCCTTTCTTCGATCAGCCTCCAGCCCCAGCCTTTTTTTACACTACAGCCACATTCGGAGCACGTCCGTTTATTTTGATGGGTATGATACAGTGGCTCGCCCCCTCCAACCTCCTCCTATCCATCTTCCAACTCACTGTCTTGGCTGACATTGAAGAAGCTTCCCCCAGAAATCACTCTGCCAACCCCCCGGCTCACCTCCTCACCCCGAACACTCTTCTCCTCACACTCTGGAGTAAAAACAAAAGCCATTTTTTTTCACGCCCTCCCATCAGAAGCAGAGCATGAAAAGCTGTGTCACTCAAGGGTTCGGCACAGTTTTCCCCACTGGCTGACAGGGTTACAAAAGCTCCGAGCTGACTGCACCACTGACAGGCAGGGGAGCAAAATACTGCCCCCCCC
Organism: Echiichthys vipera; assembly: GCF_963691815.1. Lineage (NCBI taxonomy): Eukaryota > Metazoa > Chordata > Actinopteri > Perciformes > Trachinidae > Echiichthys > Echiichthys vipera. The sequence goes on from NC_139842.1 coordinate 18,255,334, forward strand.
CCCCCCACACACACACACACACACACGTACACACTTATCACTGTTGTTTTGACATGTGGAGGAGGGAGTCAATTAGATTTCTCCTTCTCTGCGGCATCTAATTTAAAGGTGGACTGTTCCCTGTCCAGCTACGCCTTAACAATCTGACAATGATATTGCCTGCAGTTTGTCATGGTTTGGATGATGTGGAAAGTTCTCATACATATATAATGTGTAATGCCCATGCTGTATTTTTTTCCACCAGGCATGTATTGTACAGGGACCTTTAATTGCATAGCCCAGTGTTAAAGACTTAATTGAACTTAACGTTCTTACAGCTTGAGTTCATCATATTTTTACCTCTACCATGGGGGTTATGTCTCAGTTTGTTTGTCCGCCTGTCAGCAGGATTATGGAAAAACTAGCAGCCCGATTTTCAGGGAACTTGGTGGGAGGGTGTAGCATGGGCCAAAGAAGAACCCATTAAAAGTTGGATCAGATTCGAACCACATGGCGAAAACACAAATTATTTTTCACTTTCATTAACAATGCAAGACGGGGCATTTGTGCTGCATTCTTGTGGTTTCCTGAGTGGGAAAATTCATACTACATTAACATCATTGGATGCCTTGGTGGAGATCTGAACTCTCTGACTGCCCTTCTAGTTTATATGTACTATTAGAAAATATATAAAACAGTGAATGCATCTAAAGAGTTTTGCATTGTGTATCTTTGGATATTTCGCAAGTTAGAAGATAATTAAATGAGCATGTATGTGAGCATTATTTTTCTTTCTTTCTACAGTTTCCTACACCTTTAGGGCTTTAACTTATTATAGTCCTTGACAGTTAATCCACCATTTTGTTCTAATTTAATCAAATTGTTTTTTCCACAGAATGTCAGAAAATAGTGATAAATGCCTGTTAATGTTGATTTCCCAGAGTCCAAGTTGACGTCCAGATATTCAATTAATGATTATATAAAACTGAGAGAAGCAGAACAAACTCACTTTTAAGAAGCTGGTATCAGCAAATGATTAATCCATGACCCAAATTGTTGCAGATTAAATTTCAGTGGATCGATTAACTAATTATTTCAGCTGAAACATGATTATGACTGCTATTTTGTTGTAACAGGATTAACCCAACATCCACTGACAATTGTGGTGCCCCAGAGACAGATCCACAGATGAGTTACATGTGTTGAATGTTGTCTCTCCGCAGGGTCCTGGCCAGCTTCATCGTTGGGCTCTTCAACCTGTATGAGGACCTGTTCTTTACATACCTGGAGATCAATCCATTGGGTAGGTTGTTTTTTGTTTGTTTGTTTGTTTTTCTTTGAACAATACATTTTGATGGCTTATGCATTTTATGCCAATGCAAATTCATAAATATGTTATCAGTTTATGAAACTAAAAAGGGGACATCAAAAGGAAATTGAAGATGAAAACATCAATGCATAATAAAACATCATCTTAAAGCCAAGAGACATGGGCTTTATTCTGCCACATTTTGAACACTCAGGGAGGAAATCATTAAATAATTCACAAACTTCCTGTTTGATGAAAGCAGTGTATATTTATAATGGAGTAATTGGGCACCAGTACGTGTCCTCTGGCAGCTGTTCATGTGGTTGTAGCAGGGCTGCTGAGACCAGCTTTCCCCGCTTTGATTTCTTTGCACCTCCTTCTCTTTCCTTCCACCTCCCGCAGGGACAGCAGGAAATTTGTCGTCACCTGTGCCCAGCACGTTCCTAAAACAATGAAACGGGGTGGGTGGGTGTTTGTAAACCTCGTAGGAGTATAGATCCTCACACTTTCCTTTCTTTTTTTTCCTCCTCTCTCAGTGGCCACAAAAGATGGAGTTTACGTGCTGGATATGGCAGCAAAGATCGACGCCACAGCTGACTACATCTGCAAGGCCAAGTGGGGTGACGTGGAGTTCCCTCCACCCTTCGGCAGGGAGGCCTATCCTGAGGTGAGGGAGGAAAGGGGAGATGCATCAGATTGTGGGTTTTGTCTTACTTTTCTTCTAACAGTCCAAAACTCAAAGGCTAATAAGTTTAATATCATATACGACCAAAAGGTTTTGCTTTAAAAAAAAATGACAAAAAGAGATTATTTTATCATTACAATAGTTGCCAATTCATTTTCTGTCAATCAACTAATCAATGAATCAACTATTTGTTGCAGCTCTATTGTTGAGTAGGATGTAAATTGAGCAAATTACCAAGTTTTCTCTTATTTTACATTAGATTGTCACTATGTTTAGAATAGAAAATTTGACTATTAACAATAAATGAATGGGCTAAACCACAGTATGACCTAAAAATCACATAGTGCACTTCTATAAGACATCATTTGTTTCATTTGAATCCGTCAGTCTGAAGAAGGGTGGGGCAATTTGCAACTTCTGCTCTGTAGCAGCCCCTGTCCCAGCTGCCCTGTGTGGAGTTAATGAGAAAGGGCGGTATCGCCACACAGCCGTTAATCAGCCCTTATGACTCATTCTGGAGGGGTATGGAGAGGACGGTCGTCTAGGCAGAGACTAGTGCATAAAGACTCAAGATGTTGACGTCATGTCTTGTACTGTAATGAGATGCTTTGTGCGATTTGAGGCTTACTTACACCCGTATTATTGAGATATTCTGTCTTTTAGGACCCTCAGTGTCTATTATTGGAAAAATGTAATCTAAAGCACTTGGATGACAGAGCTCAATAATATGGACACAGGATTTTTCTCAGTGGCTGATGCACATAGGAGCCAGACTGTCTTGTGTACCAGACTGCCTGGTCTAATTGGGCTGCTGTGAGTCTAGAGTGGAGACGAGGGACGCAGGTGCCTTTGATTGGGAGCTTTTTTTACTCTCAGTCACCAGCTGTGGCCCCGTCACAAACAACCACTGATGCACATCACATCCCCTCTCACAAGTAATATTTCTACAATATTTCCAATGAATAGCTCCTTAAAATCAATGCAAGCACAAGAGAGGAATTCTGGCCAAATGGAGAGGTGCTTATGCTAGTCCTACTCTGATTAAGGCTACACACACACACACACACACACACACACACACACACACACACCTACTTCAGTAGCAATCATGATATAACCATTTTGTTGTTGTTTTGTCGACCTTTTACTTATGCAGGAGGCCTACATTGCTGACCTTGATGCTAAGAGTGGTGCCAGCCTCAAACTGACCCTGCTCAATCCCCGAGGCAGGATCTGGACGATGGTGGCAGGAGGAGGCGCCTCAGTGGTGTACAGGTACCCAATCACAGTGCCAGAGCAGGAGTACAAATAAGACACTGGTAGCCATCTGAAATAATCAAATTACATGTTTTCTTCTGGCTTCTTAAAGTGTCCTCCGACTTTATCCTCATTACATTAATCACACTACGTATAATTGAGTTTAGTGTTGGGAGCGTATGCCAGTGCTGCACTAGTGAGACTGATGGTGCAGCAGCTCAGACTCTGCTCGTTCAGCTGCCTGCTAAATTGGATTCTTATATTTTAGTGAGAGTCTGGAGGAATGAGCAGGCGTTAAGCATAACACGCAGACACATCAGCCATGACTAATGATTCCCTCTGTGCACTCTTAAGTTGTGTCTGTTTACACTGCACTGTTAGTTCAGAACAGATGGGGGAAAAAGGACATGTAGTGTTTAAATGCATTATAAAGTTAAGTTGCTGATTATCTAATCTTACTTAAAATATCTGTATGACTGTCCTAGCATATTAGACACACAGCTGAGGCTTTTTCCTATCTGTGGGTGACTCATATAAAACTCTCCTAGTGACACAATCTGTGACCTGGGTGGCGTCAACGAGCTGGCCAATTATGGGGAGTATTCGGGAGCACCAAGTGAACAGCAGACCTATGACTACGCCAAGACTATCCTGTCTCTGATGACCAGAGAGAAGCACCCTGACGGTAGGAAAACGACTCTGTTGAACCTTTCTGTGTGCTCAAAGTGGTCTTCTTTCCTTTTCTAAAATGATGTTTCTCTTATGATGTTTTCCAGGAAAGGTTTTGATCATTGGGGGAAGCATTGCAAACTTCACAAATGTTGCAGCAACATTTAAGGTACAGTATCACATGCTTTTAGATTATGTAGTAGCTGTAATATTACTTACTCAATATCAAGTTATTCACTGAGCATATCCTTGTCTTTGCTAGGGGATCGTTCGGGCCATCAGAGACTATCAAGTGCCATTGAAGGAGCATGAGGTCACCATTTTTGTCCGCCGTGGAGGCCCCAACTACCAGGAAGGCCTCAGAGTAATGGGAGAAGTCGGTATGTTGTACATTCTTACTTTACATTAATTTATACTTCTTGAGTGCTTTTTTTGTATGTAAACACCCTCTGATTTTCACACACTGTACTTAACTTGCTTCTGCCTGCTCTCCTCAGGCAAGACAACTGGGATCCCGATCCATGTCTTTGGCACAGAAACTCACATGACTGCCATTGTTGGCATGGCACTGGGCCACCGGCCAATCCCCAACCAGCCTCCTGTTGCTGCCCACACTGCCAACTTCCTCCTCAACTCCAGCGGCAGCACATCGGTATGACACATACTGACTCCACAGGGACAACTAGGCCGTCATGATGTTGTGTCGGATTACTGTGCAGTGAATTTGCATCATAAACTCCACCAACAGTGTGGTGCAGTTTAGTGACAGAGTTGGCAGAAGACTCGCATGCCAAAGCCTCTGTTACAGTTAGTGTCTTGGCCTTTTAGTGAACAAGATCATCAGAAGCCCAGTGGCTCTCTTGTATAAGAGCATTGCAAGGCATTGTGGACTGTTTTCACTCAGATACGTGAGACCGCAGTCGGTAACTGCCCTGAGGCAACCATTAAGACTGTGCAGTGAGTTGGCTCTCAGAAAAGTGAGTGAGTGAGTAATTTATTTTGCTTCAAATGTAGAAGTAGATTGAAAAATAACAAGTACAAATGGAATATTATACTCTATATAATAGCATAATGTAATAGTATGGACAAAGTGAGAGTATTACAAAATTCATAAACAAAACATTTTTATGGAATTATATGACCAGAATTTAATTTTTTGTTTTAGAAGTGAATGAAATGTCCACTGTGAAGCTTAAAGCATTAGTTGGTCATCTTAAAACAACAGTGTACTTGTGTAACGGATGGCATGAAACATGAAGAACAGAAGGACACACGTCTTGTAAAATAACCTGAAGGTTTGAGGCTACCCTTCTCTTTCATCAAGCTTAAATAAAGGACCATTGTTTTTACAGTTAAAGCAGACCAGAGCCATCCTAGCACTTTTTAAAATGTGCATAGCAGAATAAACAAATTAATGAATTGTTTTGTCCTTTCCAGACGCCTGCATCCACCAGAACTGCTTCTTTCTCTGAAAACAGAGCCAGAGTTGAGGGCTCACCAGCCAAGAAGGCCAAAGCTGGAGCTCCCATCGGTGAGAAAATGCTTTGCACTGTGGACACTGGGGCTTTGATGTGCTTTCATGCATGGGTCCACTGCTGGGCAGCATGATAGGTGGAAGCCTTGTGATTATGCATGGTTGAGTTTAGGTATTATAGCTCCCCCTATGGACAGCAGGAGGACACTGCAATCTAAGCTCACTAAAATGGAAGTTCATTGTATTGAAATATAATTGGACACAAAAACAGTACACCTTATCCAATGCATGTTAAAGATCAACAAAAATCAGGAAGCAGCATTTACAATATCAGACCTCTGAAGCATCTCAAGTTTTATGGTACTGAAACACTTCATCTGTCTACTTTATTTATTTTATTGATGGCTAAAAAAGGCCTCATTCACCAGGGAAGCCAAACACGTTCTGCACACGTTGCCCACACTGCCACAACAGAGAGCAAGGGTTAAATCAGCAAAATATCTCTATAACTTCATTAATTGTATGTCATTTTCCCTGTAGTCAAGGCAACTACCCTCTTCAGCAAACATACAAAGTCCATAGTATGGGGTATGCAGACCCGGGCAGTTCAGGGTATGCTAGACTTTGACTATGTCTGCTCCAGAGACGAGCCGTCTGTCGCAGCCATGGTCTACCCGTTCACGTGAGTGCGCTCTGTCCTTCCTCTTTAGTTTGCACTCATTTTGTTCTGCTGTCAGTATAATTGCTCTTAATTGTACTCTTAATGTAATAAATTAAGTAAACTGTGTCATTTCACTGGTTTACAAATGCTTTTCTGCATTGCTGCCTTTCAGTGGAGACCACAAGCAGAAGTACTATTGGGGCCACAAAGAGATCCTCATCCCCGTATATAAGAACATGAGTGACGCCATGAAGAAGCACCCCGATGTGGACGTGCTCATCAGCTTTGCCTCTTTGCGTTCTGCCTTTGACAGCACTATGGAGACCTTGCAGTACCCACAGGTAAATGCACCATCATCCTGTACCATCTGCAAGGTACTTAACAGCTGAGACTGAAAAACGTTAAGCCTTTCTTTTCATTTGCAATAAGATTCACACCATCGCCATCATCGCTGAGGGAATCCCTGAAGCCCATACTAGGAAGATCATCAAGGCCGCAGATGAGAAGGGTGTTACAATCATTGGACCAGCAACCGTTAGTCTTGTCTCACTTCTAATTCGATTGATCACAAATTTCACTGTGTGTTCTTTAATCTCAGCAAAACATTAAACGTCTGTGTGTGTGTGTGTGTGTGTGTGTGTGTGTGTGTGTGTGTGTGTGTGTGTGTGTGTGTGTGTGTGTGTGTGTGTGTGTGTGTGTGTGTGTGTGTGTGTGTGTGTGTGTGTGTGTGTGTGTGTGTGTGTGTGTGTGTGTGTGTGTGTGTGTGTGTGTGTGTGTGTGTGTGTGTGTGTGTGTGTGTGTGTGTGTGTGTGTGTGTGTGTGTGTGTGTGTGTGTGTGTGTGTGTGTGTGTGTGTGTGTGTGTGTGTCCGTCCAGGTTGGAGGAATCAAGCCAGGCTGTTTCAAGATTGGGAACACAGGAGGCATGCTGGATAACATCCTCGCCTCCAAGCTCTATCGTCCCGGCAGCGTGGCCTACGTGTCCCGCTCAGGCGGCATGTCCAATGAACTCAACAACATCATCTCCCGCACCACTGATGGCGTTTTTGAAGGTGTGGCCATTGGTGGAGACAGGTATGTAACTATCTTTTTTAACCTGCAGCATGTGAGCATGTTGGGTTTGAATCGGCTTTTTAATTTTGGACTTTTGTGCAGATACCCAGGCTCAGTATTTACCGATCATGTGCTGCGCTACCAAGACACTCCTGGAGTAAAGATGATTGTTGTACTGGGAGAGGTGAGGAATAAAGCTACACACACTGGTGCCAACAGCTTTTAAACAGTTATTGATTTGCTACATCCTGATTCTGCCTTCTACAGATTGGAGGCACAGAGGAGTACAAGATCTGCCAGGCTATCAAGCAGGGTAGGATCACAAAGCCAGTGGTGTGCTGGTGTATTGGCACCTGTGCCACCATGTTCTCCTCAGAGGTAAGTGGGAGGACGGAGAGTCTGGTGCTTACAGTGCATCCCACAATAAAATATTCAAGGAATTACTGACTGTTTTTAATGATATTTCTGACCCATGTTGCACCCCCCCCCATCAGGTTCAGTTCGGCCATGCAGGAGCCTGCGCCAACCAGGCCTCTGAGACAGCAGTGGCTAAGAACAACGCTCTGAAGGAGGCTGGTGCCTACGTCCCCAAGAGCTTTGACGAGCTGGGAGACATCATCAGGTTAGTGCACATTGTCATATTCATTCCTTTAGTTCATCATGCTCATATCAATATTCTATTTAACATTATTATAAGAGAATGCTGAGCTCCTCTTTTTCATCCATGCAGTTCTGTTTATGACGACCTTGTTGCCAAAGGAGTAATCCAGCCAGCCGAAGAGATGCCTCCTCCCACTGTGCCGATGGATTATTCTTGGGCACGAGTGAGTACGCCTCTGAACACACCTGAACTGTATGAATCAAGCGTTAAGCTATCAGATGAGGGCAAAACAAAATTGAAAGGAATTGTTGAGATTACAACATATATATGCAGCAACATTTTTCCTTTCTTGTTGCTTTGCAGGAGCTGGGTCTGATCCGTAAACCTGCTTCCTTCATGACCAGTATCTGCGACGAGAGGGGTCAGGAGCTCATCTACGCAGGCATGCCCATCACTGAGGTCTTCAAGTCAGAAATAGGCCTAGGAGGAACTCTGGGGCTTCTCTGGTTCCAGAGGAGGTCAGCCTCTTAACCTTTTAACCGAGTAGTTATTTAAAACTATGGGGAATCTTTGAATCACACAACCATTGTTGTTTCCGCCCTTTGTGTGCAGGTTGCCGAGGTATGCCTGCCAGTTCATCGAGATGTGCCTCATGGTGACTGCTGATCACGGCCCCGCTGTTTCCGGTGCCCACAACACAATTGTCTGCGCACGAGCTGGCAAAGACCTCATCTCTAGCCTCACCTCCGGCCTTCTCACCATCGTAAGTCACTGGAGACACCTGTGATTCATGACCTTGATTTACTGACCTGCAAAACTTCACAACAAGCATGTCTTTTTTCTTTTTTGTCACTTTTTTAGGGTGACCGCTTTGGAGGTGCTCTGGATGCTGCAGCAAAGCAATTCAGCAAGGCTTTTGACAGCAGCATGCTGCCCATGGAGTTTGTCAACAAGATGAAGAAGGATGGCAAGCTGATCATGGGCATTGGCCACAGAGTGAAGTCGGTTAGTACCACCGCTCTTTAGCATGTGTGTGTCCAGTGTGAAGAGCAGCAGAATGAGTTTTTAAAACAGAGTTATTATTGAATAACAGAAGGAACAGAGCTGTATTACGCTGCCAATGCTGCTTTTGGGCTAAAAAATATCATGTAAGGAGAAGTACTAGAGATAGAGGAAATCAATAGTGATTGGAGAAAGATTAAATGAAAAGGAATTATCTGTGCTTCCCCAGATTAACAATCCAGACATGAGAGTCCAGATCTTGAAGGACTTCGTAAAGCAGAACTTCCCCTCCACCCAGCTGCTTGACTACGCGCTGGACGTAGAGAAGATCACCACATCCAAAGTAAGATTTATCACTTCACAGCCTTTACTAAATAGTGACACTCTCCCTTTTTAAATTACATTATCCTCTTTTCCCTGTGTGTTGCTTTTATTGTATTAGAAACCCAACTTGATTCTGAACGTGGACGGCTTAATTGGCGTGGCCTTTGTGGACTTGCTCAGGACTTGTGATGGCTTTACACGGTGAGCCAATAAATATTGTCCACCCTTACAATGTCTTCATACAGTTTACACCTTATTTTTCCTGGAATGGATGAGTATTAATACTTTGTTCTCTAATTTTGATGTGCAGTGTAGTCATTTATATATTGACATGATAAATAGGTGGGATGAAATGCTGGGACTATAAGAAACCACCGTACAGTATTTATCCATACTAAAAAAGACCACTTAATGTTGAAATTTCTTTAAATTAAAAATGTCAGCCTGCACTTTACTCATCGTCTGTAGGTCTGAGCTTACGTACAAAATATGTAGTATTCTTTTAAATTGATCAGCGCTTATCCTTGTCCATCATGCCCACCACAGGGATGAAGCTGATGAGTTTGTGGAAATTGGAGCTTTAAACGGCATCTTTGTGCTTGGACGCAGCATGGGATTCATCGGTGAGTCGTTACTGTGTGCAGAAACGTTTTCAAAATGTCAAACTCCTCTACCTCATATGACAATCAATCCTTCCTCTTCGCATCTCTTTTAGGACACTATTTGGACCAGAAGAGGCTGAAGCAGGGTCTGTATCGCCACCCCTGGGATGACATCTCCTATGTGCTCCCAGAACACATGTCCATGTAATCGGAGGGACTAAACCGGAGTGTGTTGGCCCTCTGTCCCCAAATCTCTTCACCGCAGCCGTCAATTCCCCGCCCAAACTGTGATGTATCACCCTGAAGCAGTGGCGTAATATCGGGGAATATGTTACTATTAATATAGCTGTAAATTGCTAATATTGGAGAGAAGAGTATGTTTTTAGTTTTGGAAACCTGTCATTGTTGCAGCTCTGTGGATATTAGTAAAACCTGCTAAACTGTGATGCCCCAGTAAGACAGTCTGAGTCTGACTGAGGGGGGATTTGAAGATGAATGGGATATACAGGTGAGGGAGTAAAAGTGGATTATTCAACAACTGACCACCACCACCATTCCCTCGTAGTGAAATACCGGTATTTACCCCAAATATATATCATTGTTGTGTTCACTTTGCATGTATCAAAGACTGTTGGGTCTCTGTGCAGCTCTCTTCATTGTGCCACTTGAGAATCATGAGCTTGCTACAAGGGGGGATTACGTAGTGCAATAATGCAGATTATATGAGAACATACTGTAGATCAGAGCTTTATTTATGTATAGCTGTAATGATAGTGAAACGTTAACGGTACAAGAATGTTATAGTTTTGAATTTTCTTTTCATGTTGTTTGTGCACAGTGGCAAACATGAAACTTCAGTCTGCCTTCATGAGTCATTCCCAGCAGGTGCCTCCATTTGCTGTCCCCAGGAAATATTCTCTCTCAGCTGGTGGAAACTGTGGGAGTGTTTTCTAAAAGGGTTCAAATGGAAACCGAGTTTTGGAAAACAAAAAGGTTTTCTTCCCCTAGTTATTCAAGTGAATTATGGCCCCAGGATACAGTTATTGTACCATCTTCTGTGAGACATAAGCTATGAAACAAAATGTCATTCACTATTTTTAAGGTCTGTTCAGTCTGTTGTAAACATAAATGCACTAATCCCATTATAAAAACCTGAATTATTATTATTACTAGAATATTTCTGTCAGCACTATGACAGCAAATCATTTTAGCAGTTAAATGCAATGATTATATTTGATTTCTTTACATATTCTTTCACAAGATTGACATGTTTTAAAAATGTTTAGTTCCTTTTGAGGAGGATTTAAAGGTGCCAATATTGAACATGTTGCTCTATTACTCACTGACTTTTGAAAAACAAATAACAACTAATTAATAGGACAAAGACATCATACAAGGCTCACCTTAGGATATTTGACACACTTCAGATTTCGGTTTGCAGCAGGTGGACAATCTGCTCATAATCATTAGACTATGAGTGCAGAACAAAACGTAGATTCTCTTTTAAATGAAAGAAAATGACACATTTTCCAGCAATGTATGATGTCCAAAAGAAAACGTGTGCCAACCATCACTGTTGCCATTTATCATCTGAATATTAAGCTAAAAACAACAACCAGAAACATCACCAGTGTTTATGTCACAATTTTTATGTTCATTACTGTTTCAATGTGAACTGGATGTGCCTCTGTACTTGTTGTATGTTGATAACTGTGTAACCGAGTAAAATAAAAAAGTAATTAGTGTAATAATACGTGTGTGTGCAATGTTACCTTTCAGTGCTGGTAACCTCTGACCAAATTAAAGTGACTTGGAGGACTTTGACAGCCTTTATCTATTTAGACTTTCTCCAGCTGTTTTAAGGTAAATTAAAAACTCTTTACACACATAATTAAGAAATGCAACCATGCAGAAATGTAAACGTCTCTTGACATATTATCTTGTGAAACACTGGTGTAACTAATAAGATGATGATAATGTAGGTGTGCCTATGGCAGAATCGTGCTATTATGCCTCTGATCCAATGATTAAATAACTGTCTGGCACACTTGGTCACAGAGCCATCAATATTGTTAGTAATAAGTCTGTGCTTTTCCTGCTGTTACAAGTCAAATGTCTGCCTTGACTTGCCTCATGTCTCAAAATATTCAAATGAAAGTAAAATGGGCTGACATAATGGGTTTTCATGTCGGGCCTCAAGCAAATGCATAGCTGTGATATGACACTGTAATTATATAGTCTAGTTGGTATGAGGCTGTGCGTTTATTGCAGCTGGAGTGATTCGACCTTTGCTGAGCCTGCAGACCGAGCTACATGCGTGTCACTGCAACTTTCTTACAGTGAACTGCTGCCACCGACGTAAACGACGCAGTTACGCCTTTCGCCCACTGCGCATGTCAGGGATTATGTCTGTGTTTACCACGCCGAAGTTGGTTCCTCGTTCGTCGTATGCAAACGCTTCAATCGCTTTGACACAAGGAAGGTAGGATTTTACTTCTCTATGTCCAATTCATTGTGGATAATTGTTGCATTTGTATTATTATGTACATGTTGCTGTTTATACCTTGGATACTTGTTATGTTTTGTTTTGTCTGTCATGTCAAGTTTCTGCATTATGTGCCAGATATGCAGAAAATATGTTTCTCTCCCACCCACGGTGCAGTAAGTACAAAAGATAAGTAATATATACAATAAATACATTTTAATGGCTAGATGGAGCAATACTTATGTACATTTTGTTCAATATACAGGAACCTAAATAAATTGAAAATGTGCAATATGAAAGGACAAAGTGCAGAATAAATATTAAATGTAAATGTAAAAGGCACTGATGAAAGTGAAAGAGTGTTCCTGAGATTCTTTAATAAAACAATCAACACTAGTTTGATATGTAAATTTACCTTTTGTCTGATTTTAGACTAAACTTTTGGACTAAAATCCTACAACTGCTTTTAAAAAGAACAATTAACAGAGTTTACAAAAGTGTACAGTATGTGTTGACAGCAAGAGCAAAGGGAAAAAAACATAGCAATCAATACAATATAATAATAATAATAATAATAATATATTCTTATTAAAATATAAAATAAAATATAAAATGAAATAAATAAAAGGATGAACTCACATACAAGTGTGTTTTAAGAAGTAGTTTAATAAAAAAACTTTTGAAAAGCGATTTAATAATAAAAAAGTAAAATAAAATAAATTAAAAATGATATCACACAAAAGCAATTCTATTTTTATTATTTAATACAAATAAAATTAAAATAAATAAAAAATAAAAGATCACAATACATAAAAGTGAGTTTATAAAAGTTTTAAGAAGGGATTTAATAAAAATAAAATCAATTAATAAATAAAAACGACAACACAAAATGGCAAGTCTCTAAAAGTGTGTTTAAAATGATTTAATAATATAAAGTAAAATAAAATAAAGAAAAAATGACATCACATAAAAGCAAGTCTATAAAAGTGTGTTTAAGAAGGATTTAATAAAAATAAATTGTGTGTGTTTTAAAAAGTGATTTCAATAGTAAAAAAGTAAAGTAAAATAAAATAAATAAAATAGGACATCACATAAAAGCTATAAAATAAAAAAAATAAAAGTTTAATTTAATGTTTTAAAAGGTGATTTCAAAGCGATATTTAAATATTCCCCTTTAAATCGCCAGTATGAAGCTACGAATGCGAAACTCGCTTCACTGTCGCCGTCTGTTTTGACTCCATGTATGTGTGGCTGCGTATGTCGCCTCCTTTCCTTCACTAGTTCACTTCATTCCCCACCACCGCTCAACTTCAGCGCCGGCAGCAGAATGGCAGCGGCGGCCCCCAACCCGGAGGACTCCGCCCGGAGCAATGGCACCGGCGGTACAAGCGGCACCAGCACGCCCAGCGCCCTCGCCGGAGACGGGGACGCGGAAGAGGCCGAGGACTTCACCTCCTCCTCCCACTGCTCGGAGCTGTCTCGGCGGCAGAACGAGCAGAGGAAGCAGGGCTTGTTCTGCGACGTGACGCTGGCCTTCAGCAGCGGGGCGGCTAGTGGGAGCGTGCAGAGCTGCGAGTTTTCAGCCCACAGGTCCGTCCTGGCGGCGGCCACAGATTATTTCACCCCCTTGCTCGGAGGACAGTTCTCCGAGTCCTTGTCCGGACGGGTAGAGATGAAGGAGTGGAGCTCAGAACTGGGGCCGGACGCGGATACGGTGGAGAGTGTCATCCAGTATATGTACACTGGAGAAATACGCGTTAGCACCTGCAATGTACATGAAGTGCTGGAGCTGGCTGACAGGTACGGTGTGTTTACAGCAGCATTTCAGCTTGTGTGTCAGTGAGATTTTTATTTTTATTTTTAAGTCAAAGCGTGGAGCCTCTCTGCTGCCTAAAAGTATTGTTTTTGTGCAGTGCTGGCAGAAAACAAGACTGGCTTGGTCTAACCAGTCCAGAAAAGAGTAGTCTTATCTAGTTACAGGAGGGAGCTGCTCATTCCAAAGTGCAATAAACCCACACCCCAAGTACTGAAAGTGCAATAACCCCTTAACCCTCAATTTACTTTTGCACCTTTTGCGCACACCATTGCGTATACTGTATGTGTATTTATCTTGATTGTTATATTTTACTATTTCATATTTTGCTGTTTATATTGCCACTACTTGAATGCTGCTAAACTGTGTCCGATTGTCCTAAAAAAACAAGACTATAAAGATTCCATAGCTATTCTGTCTGCCATCCTACTGTATACTGTATTTTCTCTGTTGGCTCTACACTAGGTTCCTCCTGGTGCAGCTGAAGGATTTCTGTGGTGAGTTCCTTAAGAAGAAGCTGAGTCTGACCAACTGTGTGGCAGTGCACAGTCTAGCCCACATGTACACCTTGGACCAGTTGGCTCTACGGGCTGCAGACATGATCCGTCGCAACTTCCACAAGGTTATCCAGGATGAGGAGTTCTACACGCTGCCCTTCCATCTGGTTCGTGACTGGCTTTCCGATGCGGAGATCACAGTGGATTCTGAGGAGGTGCTATTTGAGGCTGTGGTGAAGTGGGTGCAGAAGAACCCAGAGGAGCGTAGCCGCTACTTTGAGGAGCTGTTTCGTCTCCTGAGGCTGCCGCAGATCAAGCCAACCTACCTGACCAGGGTGGTGAAAACTGAGCAGCTGGTGGCTGCCAATGAGGCCTGCCTCCGGCTGGTGTCAGAGGCGGTAGAGGGACACGCTATCCGCTTTGAGAACCTCAAATCAACTGATATGGAGTTCTGGTCCTCCCACATGGCTTCCTTTCAGCCTCGCTTTGGCCAGAACATGGACGTTATCATGGTAGTAGGCGGTGTGTCAGAGGGAGGGGACTACCTGAGCGAGTGTGTGGGCTACTTCATTTACGAGGACCGTTGGGTTAACCTGCCGCATATCCATAACCACCTGGATGGCCATGCTATCGCTGCCACAGAGTCCCATGTCTACGTAGCTGGTTCTATGGAACCAGGCTTTGCTAAGACGGTGGAGCGTTACAATCCTAATCGCAACACCTGGGAGCAGGTGAGCAACCTGACCACACGCAAGCACTCCTTTGGCCTCACCTGTATTAAGGATATACTGTACAGCATCGGTGGCCATGGAAACTTCAGTCCAGGTTTCAAAGACGTCAGTATATACGAGCCTGAGCAGGACAAGTGGCACAATCTGGAATCTGCCCCCAAAATCCTGCGGGATGTGAAGGCGGTTAGTGTAGAAGACCGCTATGTGTACGTCACGGCACGCACACCTGTCGATACAGATAATGAGGATGGACTAAAGACGGTGACCACTCGCTATGACACAGAGAGTCGCCAGTGGCAAGATGTTGACTCCCTGCCCCTTATTGACAACTATTGCATCTTCCAGATGGCTGTGGCCTCTACTAACTTCTACCACACGGCTTCCTGCTGCCCCAAGAGCTACACAGAGCGAGATGAGGTTGCCAAGCAAAAGATCAATGTCCGCATCTCTGATGAGATCCTGGAGAGCCTGCCACCAGAGGTTACCAGCATCGAGGGTGCTGCCATCTGCCACTTTGATGAAGATGTCTTCATCATCGGAGGCTGGAAGAACAGTGATGATGTGGACAAGCAGTACCGCAAGGAAGCATACCGCTACTGCGCTGAGAGGAAACGCTGGATGCTGCTGCCACCCATGCCTCAGCCTCGCTGCCGAGCCACCGCCTGCCATGTCCGCATCCCCTACCGTTTCCTGTACGGCTGCCAGCGCTACCCCATGCCCCAGAACCTGGCCCGCCAGCGAGATCGCATGCAGCAGATGCAGCAGCTTCACCGGCGCACACTCACCTTACGCCGGCAGCTCCAGTCACAGATAGAGTGCTGAGCAAGTCGGTGTCTGCTTGATCCAAGAACTACGCGGCTCCGTGCTAGGATACACTGTTAGCATCCATTCCATTGCAGCCATCTTCACCGACCACCTACTCATACATCACATGCTGCAGCAGGAGCTTGTGTTGCTCTCATACTGGATTCCATTAAATCTGAACTCTACGCCATCGGTTCTCAAAATGTTATGTTGATGGCTGATTGGTCGAAAGCCCTGAAGTGTGTGGTCAGGTGTGCGCTGACCCTCTAATGGTCTGTGAGGAGAGATAAAGGGAATGTAAACATGTGAATAAGAGTGTTATATAGCATCCAACAACTGAATATCCTTTTTGTCAAGTATGTTGGTATAGATGCTGTTTATCTGTTTGTACATAAATAGTATAAAGCTGTATATGTAAACATTTCTATGTATATTTTACATTCCTGTATTGTATGCCTGTACTAGAGAGGCTATGTGACTTAAACAATAACTGCATTCCTAGATTCATTCTTGCTTAATGAAATGTCATTCCATTTTAATACTGTGACAATCTCTTCCTGCAAGTAGAACATCGGTCCAAATGTCTTAACTCTTAACTTATATCACAACTGCGCTATTAGTATGGCTCTGCTTGGTACTCGTGCAGTCATAACAACTAAATGTGAATTAATTCAGATTAATCCTGTAGACTGTAGACTAGTTTACTTTAAGAAAGCAGATTCCCTTAAACAATTGTGCTGTGTGTATTTAATTCTAATCTCATTGTTTTTGCTCCTCTAACACTTGAAAACAAGTCATTTTCTTCACATTTCTGACGAGGTGAAATGATGAGAGAACCGTACTGTTAAAGAAGATGTAATCGGGTGTAATGAAACCATTCCTTGGAGTTATCTTAACCCATGAACCTTTCTATTTGGCCACTGCATTTAGCATCAATCACTGGCAATGGCTCAATCATTCTTTTCTTTTGCACTTTGGCAGTCTGTTGCTCAGTGTATGTCCATTTATTCAAGAAAAAATATTGAATGTGTGAGTGCAGGAGTGTGTGTGTGTTATGTTTGTAAAGGAAAGCTTCTCTACAACTGCACTTTTAACACGAAATTGTAAAGTCTTACAGAAGCATATGGATTTAAGTTGCCGCCGCACTTTGAATTTGCTTATTTAATTTGTTTCATATCAGACAAGGCGATTGTATTTTATCCAGCACGTCAGTAAGTTTTAATCTTCTTTGAAAAAAAACATTTGTGGATTTGTTTTACAGCATTAAGTGTCCTGTTAAACCTTGTGTTATTGTAATTCCCTTTCAGGGGTGTATATTAGAGATCTGCTTTGTTGTTTTGTGGTCTCCTCTCACCCGCTGCCCATGTCTATTACACCATAAAAGCTACAGAGCGCAGAAACTGTATTCATTTCTACTTTATGGCCAACATAAATAGCACTGCAAATATTAAGTGGAATAAGCTGTGTAATTTGCTTTGCATGTGATAGTCTGACATTGTGTCCGTATATTGGTTGTATGGAATGCTAATGTCATCACTTGCAATTAAAGTTGTTTTTTAAGACAAATGGTTGCATGCATAGTGTATTATTGCTTTGTTGGACTTCACTAGTTAAATGAGTCAAATCCTGATGTAACCTGCATCTACTAAATACGAATCAGTTAGTATTAACTGCTTAATCCCACAGTCTAGTCTAGCTGTTATAGGGAGAAGATACAAAAAAAAAAACAGAACGCTCCAGTGGTGGTAACAAAACAAGTAGACGGACTACACTGTAATATAATAATATAATGTTAATTACTGACTTTCTTCATTTCAAAAATATCACTTTATTTTGTTGTTTAAGGAAATTTAAATCAATACATTCGCCTGTGGGTAGGAACCTTTGACCAGGGGGAAGAGTGCATACCGTACCATAACGTATATAGCATTGGTGCTGCCTTCACGTGTGCATCATAAACTCGTATTTGTGAAAACATCAAACGAAGATATTTGGTTGTAACTAAGTACCTCAATTTTGTTCTGCTTTGTGTAGACAATGTGTGTTCAGTAGACGTCACTTAGCAGTCACTTAAAAAACATAAAAAAAACAAGCTGTCTCCAACTTTGTTTTATCACCTTTAAAGAAATTACGACACTTTCGCAAGTACCGGAAGGCAGCATCCTTGCTCAAGCTAACAGATGATTCTGTCGTTCCGTAGCAACATAAACGTTACTTACCAGCGGAGATTGGTAACTGATGATACGGCTTTTGTCAACCTTAACTGAGCAGCAACCGATTTCAGGAAATGGTAATCATATATTTTAAGTCGGGAGTTTTTAAGGGCATGCCAATCACCAAAACGAATGCACAAAACAACAATCTTGCATACCAGGGAGCTAGCTTAGCTTAGCCGTTCACCACTGTGGCTAATGTTTGCTAACGTTTGCCGTTCCTCTTTGTTACCGTGTTAGTAGCTTAACGTTACTGTGAAAAAACAGATTATCATTATGGCTATAGCCTTAGTGTTTGCTACTGGCAGGTGTTGTGCAGGTAGGGACCATAGGGACCAAGTTCAGTGGTATTCAACTATGGCAGCACCTGACTGGTAAGCTAGCTGTCTGTCCAGCTATGGAGGACTAAACATGATTTCGATCTTAATAAATAAATGCATAAATACATTCAGGACTAAAGACATAAATGCAGAAATAAATCAATACAGAAAATAATAAATGCATGAAAAAATGGAGCCTCCTACTTCATATGTCAATGAGGACACAGAAATAAATAAATGTAAGTACAAAAATTCGGAAATAAATGTAAAAAATAATGTTATTTATTATTTAATTTATTTATTCCTGTTTGTTTTTGTTTACACATTTATTTATTTATGTATTTGAGAGTTAAGTCATGTTTAGTCCTCCGTAAAAGAGACTGTGCGTTTTGCACGTGTAAGCAGAGGCGATTCTCGAGTCTGATGGGGTCCTGGTCAAAAATTCACAGGGGCCCCTCCACCAGCGTTTATCACCATGGTATTATAAATAACTGGACACCAACAAAAAAAAGCAAACAATTTTATTTCAAAAGGGCACATTTGAGTTATTTTCCAATATGAATACAAACATTAAAATCTGTGTGTAAGATATTGTGTAACCACTTCCTTCTAAGTGTCATTGACAATCATATGCACATATTCCAGATTCCAGAGTTATCCAACCCCTCCGTGTGTATGAGGGACCCTCAGAGGGTACAGCAGATCCTACAGTCCATGGTGAAGGCTGGCTCCAACACTGTGCAGGTGTGTGACATCCAGATCTACCACAGGTTTCAGTGTAGGATTTGCTCTACATGGACAATGTGAATTAGTTTTTTTTCTTTCATTTCTTATCCAGGTGATCTCAGATTTTGACATGACCCTAACAAGATTTGCTTTCAATGGGAAAAGGTGCCCTACGTGTCACAGTGAGTCCACTTACCAGCTGTAGTTTGAGATTTGTCAAGAATTTAATGGTTGGTTTCGGTCAAACGTTGTTGACATTTTGTCTGTGTGTTTTATTTGTAGATATCCTTGACAACAGCAAACTCATCACCAATGACTGCAAAGAAGAGGTAGGAATGAGGCTTTAGATCAAACGCAGGTTTTCCATTGGTAGGACTGGTGCTGTTAATTAAACTTCCAATATACTTTCTCCATATGTAACACAAAGTGGAGACATATGTATAATGCATTTTCAACTTGTTAGATCTTTCAAGTGAACTACGTGTATATGCTTTTTAGCTATGTTTTAGAGATGTGAAACTAAAATTCAATTCAATTCAATTTTATTTATAGTGTAAAATCATAACAAAAGTTATCTCAGGACACTTTACAGAGTAGGTAAAGACCACACTCTAGGACTTATTTATCATTTATAAAGACCCAACAATTCCCCGTAGAGTACGGTGGAAACGAAAACCTTCACTATTACAGACAGGAACACCAGACACAGCCAGCTCTGTGGAGGAAAGTAAAAGTAAACAACCTACAAACATACACAGTATCTTATAATCTTATTTGGTGATCATTCATTCATTCATTCTTTGTCATTTATATAAAGTGTCTGCCCTCTAGTGGGTAATAGGAGGGATTAAAACATACAGACAAACTGAACCATGATCTGTGACTTGTATCTGTTCAGCAGTCATGCAGAAATATCAAGGGTCCTCGTTTCCTGCTGTTAAATCTTCCCTTTCATTTATGTTTTTGAATCCAAAATGTGGCATATTTTTCAATAAGATCACTTATTACTTGAGTATTATTCTGGGAAAATATTAAGACATTAAGAGGCAGTGTTATTAGTGTATCCATGGACAGAAACACATCATTCCTGAATCCCTTGGATATAATCTGACCATCCGTTATAGTTTCCTGAGTATTGTCCTCTCTTTGTCAGCTGAAGGAGCTGCTCAACACATACTACCCTATAGAGATCGACTATTCGCGGTCAATAGAAGAAAAGCTGCCCCTAATGGTGGAGTGGTGAGCATTTAATACAGGTTTTTACTAAAAATATAATTGTGTGTACTTTGATGTGTTCATAACACTGTGCTGCACCTGCATCCCGCAGGTGGACGAAAGCTCATGAACTGCTGGTACAACAGAAGATCAAGAAAGACCTCCTTGCCACGGTGGTGCGCGAGTCTGATGCCATGCTGAGGTCAGAAATCTAAAACATACTAGGACTTTTTATGACATACTTTACTTTTTCCAACATACTACACTATGACTTTTTTCAAAATACTATGACTTTTTTCAATATACTATGACTTTTTTTCAAAATACTATGACTTTTTTCAAAATACTATGACTTTTTTCAACATACTATGACTTTTTTCAACATACTATGACTTTTTTCAAAATACTATGACTTTTTTCAACATACTATGACTTTTTTCAACATACTATGACTTTTTTCAAAATACTATGACTTTTTTCAACATACTATGACTTTTTTCAACATACTATGACTTTTTTCAACATACTATACTACGACTATACTACGACTTTTTATGACATTTGTTTGACATACTATACTTTTTTCATCTTTTTCCAACATACTACACTATGACTTTTTTCAACATATTATAATATAAGCCTTTTTATGGCTTATTTTTTGGACACACTGACTTTTCTCGACTGTTTCAACAATCTATGCCATGACTGATTTAGTCTCTTCTATACATGATTTAAGCATTTTTGGACGTATCATATTTTGACATATTTATATAAAATATTTACACTATGACTTTTTTCAGACATCCTATAATATGACTTTTTTTAAACAACATTTTCTATGACATAATATGACTCTTTCTTGAAATGTTTTATTACATACTATACCATGACTTTTTGACATTTTATCACACACTACATACTATACTATTATCTTTTAAATTACATTTTTATGGCATTGTAGTTTTGACATTTGTATAACATTTTCTATGCTATACCTCACTGACTGTTTCTTGACTTTTTTTATTTCATACTATGGTATGACTTTTTTTCATGACGTTTTAATGACATACTTTACTAAGTGTTTGATTTACATGTCCATCCAATTTATTTATTTTATTTGACTATGACTTTATATGTTATTTTTTATGAAATGTCTCAAGGTGATATGGACTTTTTATGGCATACTATTCTATTCGTTTATAACAGGGAGGGCTACCAGCTCCTCTTTGACCACCTGCACGAGCACAGCATCCCTCTGCTCATCTTCTCTGCTGGAATAGGAGACATCCTAGAAGAGGTTATTCGCCAGGCCGGAGTCTTCCACCCCAACGTCAAAGTCTTCTCCAACTACATGGACTTTGATGAGTCTGTGAGTAGCCGCACCACAAACTACGCTGTAATCCCCACACCGGGGATTTACATATTTATGTATCTGACTATTGATTTGCTTGTACAGGGAGTGTTGCAGGCTTTCAAAGGAGAGCTGATCCATATCTACAATAAAAGGGAAGGTGCGCTGCTCAACACCGGCCATTTTCAGGAGCTGCGGACGCGGCCTAACGTGCTACTGATGGGAGACTCTCTGGGAGATCTAACCATGGCTGACGGGGTGCAGGACATGGAAAATATCCTCAAGATTGGGTTCCTCAATGATAAAGTAAATAAAACATTCACACTCACGTTCATCTTGACGCCATACCACTTACTGTTAAACTTAAATTTCTGGCACTGTGTAAATGAGATGAATGTAAGAACACATTCATACTACCCTCTAAGAGGATAGTACGCTCCCAATATTTTACCATGTACATATCGCCGTATTCTGACATGTTAATACACTTCTCATCTTTTTTATCTTTACTCAGGTGGAGGAGAGGAAGCAGTCTTACTTGGACTCGTATGATATCGTGTTGGTGAAAGATGAGACCTTGGAAGTCCCCAACGCTGTATTGCTCTACCTTACTGGTAATAAGTAAACTGAGAATTGAGAATACCACTGGCCATTTGGTATTAACACTCCAGTGCCATCAACTGAAGAGGCTTCTGCTGAAAGTGCCAGTTGAAAGCTTATTTACACCAATTAAGAAGGTTTTGTGATTCTTATTTTATTTTGGAGAACCATTCACAAGTACAGTTAACAGCCGCAGCTCACATTGGCCATGTCACTATCTTATACTTTTGTCCATTGGCCTTCCCCTCATGTTTATGGTTAAACTTCTTGTGGACCATACTTTATGTGATGGAAGCCAGATTTGCACCATCTACCTACTGTGCAGCATGTAAAGATTATGTGTGGTTATGGGTGTTTGTTTATTTTGCCTGGGGAAGAAATAAGATTGTTTTTTTTTGGTCTTCATATAGGATGTAATGGTAAAGGGAAAGAAAAACGCACAACATAAATGGCAGACCTTGACTTGGCATCTAGTTGTAAAGTGATTTCCAGCCTCATAAAGCTGATTTACAGCTAATTTTAACCTCAAACCTTTAAAAAGGTTGAATGTTCAGCATCAAGTCTTCCAGTTTCTGGTCATACATACAGCAACATTCATAGATCTTGTCAAGCATACAGTAGAGCTTGTATTTTTATGAAAACTATTCTTTTTGTTGTAACACCACAGTGCCAAGAAGTGGTGAACTGTGACAACTACAACTGACTTTAAGAGAAAAATAAATGGGTTAATAAAAAAGACTTTTAAAGTATGGTAGAAGTCACTGAGAGGTCAAGTAATTTGTATGAACTGCTACCTCAGAAGTGTTACGAGGTATTAAAAAGAAAAAAATGCATATGATTTTTGGTATTTTGTTTATATTTCACCTTCAACGGTATGGTTTTGAAAAGGTTTGATTCAAAAGTATGTTACTTTCTGCACCGTAACAAACAAAAGTATCATAAAACTGACATATATGTAGTTGCATATAACACATAATATCCAAACATGTTTTTGTCCATTGTGGAGTCATGCATTTGTCCAAAGTCATTACCTCGTCATGTGTTCCAACTTGAAATAAAAAACTTGTCTGAAATAAAACGTGGTTCCATCTGTTTCTGATCGTCATGTTTAATGAAACATTTCGGCCACTGAACACCAAAGTGATTCACAGGAACTGTGTACAAGAACAGTGTGGAAGAGAAGAATTAGTTGCCGTCTCCATTTTACAATAAAAAGGTTATTCTAGGCTGTGGGTGGAGTATGCACGTCTTGTCTGGTGGGTCCAAAGACATGCAGGTGTTAGGTTAATTGGTGACTCGAAGTTGCCCGTAGGCATGTGAGCGTGAATGGTTGCCATCTTTACGTCAGCCCTGTGATCGACTGGCGTCCTGTCCAATGTCAGCTGGGCAAGACTCCAGCTCCTGTAACCCCGGCTGGGACAAGCTGTTACAGATGATGGTTATTCTATGTTCCACTACGATCTTTGTAATATCACTTTCAAAACTAAAGTCATGAAACTATCAGTACAGTATGCCATACATATGTATTTTATCAGTATATAGTATATAATAAAAAAAAACATCATAGTATCTCACAAAAACTTGTCTTAAAAAAGTCATAGTATAGTATGTCGGGGAAAAAAGTCAGTACAGTATGTCATAAAAAATTAGACAGGCCATCCTATGACTGATTTAAGCATTTTTTTTGACATTTTATATTTGGACTTTTTTCATTTTCATTCAGAATGTCATATAAACGCCATTGTAAACTTTACAGTTATATTTAATGATTTAGTGATACGGATGCTATGAATCGCTACAGTCGTGTGTGTACCACTCACACTCAGGGCACTTTCACACCAGCCTTATTTGGTTCGATTGAGTCGAAGTTGAATGCCTTTCCTCATTTACTACGGTTCGTTTGTGCAGGTGGGAATGCAGTGATCGTACTCGGTAGAAGAGGTGGTTCTAAACCAACTCTGGTACGGTTCGTTTGATCTGAGAACGTGATTGGACCTGGGTCAGAACAAACTGCAGAAAGCACTGCCAATTTTTGGACCATCCCAGCTCCTGTAGGCAGCTACATCATTTACTTAATAATTAAGTACCTCCCCTGTCACCACCACAACAACAACAACAACGCGCCAACATGAGTCACCGCGGACAAACCTGGAGTAGTAATGTAATAACCAAGGACTGATTAGGCGTGAAAAGCGAACCAGACCAGCTGAAAAATAAATAAAAAATTCATTTTTTCGCATCTGGTGCGTACCAGGGAAGTGGACTAGAATCAGGTGTGAAAGCGCCCTTAATGACAGCTCTTCTTTTACTGATGCGGACCTCCACGATGCAACATAATCGATGAAACTGCAGTTCTTCTCACTGACAGCAGGTCTAATGAGTGGTGCAGCGGACACCCATCTATTGATATGCACTAAGATGTTCAAGGGCCTTTCTACATCCATTCATACCTACCTGTGGGGGTGAGGCTTGTGCATGTGCAACCACCAACAGTTTCATAAAACATAAAATAATTAGTTAACGACACAATATCCAAAAAAACGTTAATTTCATGACACTTTTTGTAATATAATTTATTGTAATAGATATTCTAATATTGTACAAACTAGCCACCCCCAGATATACTGTACAACCAGTGGGTTTTCATAATTCTGATATGAGGCACTGCACTGACTACTAATTTTATAAAGTAATAATGTGGAAGAAGGGCCCAGCCCAAATGCTTTCTTAGGTCGTTCGATGTAAATATTTTCAACAGAACACATTTTCACTACAGACCACTATTCTTCCTTTCACATTTTTTTTGAAACACCTATTTCCTGTGCACAACACATTTGAACAGAATCTAGCAAAGCAAACTGTCTGACTGCCTAAAGTCTCAGCAATGTTTCATATTCTGAAACATTTTCAAAATAGTTGAATGACCGTGGCTAAGATGACAGTGTGACCTCAGCCGCTGCATGCCTGTTCCTCACCACCAATGAAATGCTGTACGTGTCCCCTCTACAGCTCGTCTCGTGTCACTTGTTCAGACTCGTCATTCACCTTATGGAACAGTTCATCTTCTACAATCTTCCCATCTTTATTGTGGTCCTGGTTATTGAACATGTCCTTAATGATGCTGTCAGCATCGAACCCTGGCCGAAGACGACCTTTGTCCTCTTTAACTTGGAGCATGATGAAGGTTGAAAACTGCAGAAAACAGGAGATAGGGCTGCATGGTTAAAAGTATTTTCACACTTTATACCCAGGCTGTTTGTTTAGCAGGGAGAATTATTGGACCTTGCTGGTCTGCTTACCTCCTCTAGAGGTACCTCTTTGTCACCATTGAGGTCCATAGCAGGAAAGAGGGGATCTGGGCCGTCCCCGAGCCACACAAACATGTAGCCTTCAGGCACACCCTTCTGCAGCTTCACTAACTCCAGCTCAAAGAAGAGCACTGCACTCCTGGGAACTCCTCCAGCTGAAGACACCAAATAGAGGAGGGAAAACATGATTCGAGGGTAACAAGAGGTGTGTTCAGAGTGCGATGTGAGCAGTTCCAGTGACTGACCTCCATTTTCACCATGTCCCCAGTGCGGT
The DNA here is from genome assembly GCF_963691815.1 of Echiichthys vipera. NCBI lineage: Eukaryota > Metazoa > Chordata > Actinopteri > Perciformes > Trachinidae > Echiichthys > Echiichthys vipera. The sequence continues at coordinate 18,281,285 of NC_139842.1, forward strand.
GGAACCACCACCTCCCTCTTCTCGCCCACACACATGCCACTCAAACCTTTCTCCAGACCTGGTATCACCGTGTTCGCTCCAAGAGTCGTGATGGAAGGCGTGTCGTAGTGGTCCCTGAAAACGGACACACAACCCGTGTTACCACTCTTTAACAGTGGGGATTTCCATACATCAAAACATCGAGCCGTGCAGGCATACGTGCATGTAAAATGGACATCTGCAGTTCGAGTCCCACTGAAATCTGTCAGAACAGGAAGCCAGCAATGATTACATGCATGAGGCAGAAGAAGGATGCAGTGTAGCAGAGGGCGCTCACGAGGAGTACAGAAGGGTGCCGTCCATCATGGAGCAATTATAACGATACTGAATCAGATCGTCAGCTTCACTCTTCACTTTGCATTCCTGAGGCTTGTGGGTAACTTTAATGTCGACCAGGTCTTCGGGGTTGTGGAAATCAATGACGTGAATGTGAAAGACCAGAACAGCAGAGCCAGGAATGAGGTCACCTACAGCAGGAGGGAGAAAATAAATAGCAGTGTTACAGATATAAACAACACTAAGGGGTATGTTGGTCAATTCAAAGTGTCTTTTGAATCGTCCTAAATGCATGTGTCAAACTCACGAACTCCTTCTCCCCCATAGGCCATGTGAGGAGGGATGGTAATCTTTCTCTTCTCTCCCATGCACAGCCCATGCAGAGCTTTGTCCATCCCTTTGATCACATATCCCTTGCCGATATAAGTGTTATAGGTGCTGTTTCGCTTGTAGCTGTCAAGTAAAGTATTAAAGGAATAGTAAGAATTTTTTCAAGAGGGGCTGTGCGACTCCTACTGATTTATATGGCGCTTCCTTTCACTCCCTGTTGGAAAAGGGCTGAATGACGGCGAGGTAAAAAAGTGAAAATATTCCAGAAATGGCATACACTTAAACTGATAATTATCTTTTTATAGGAGGGCCTTTTGAGGTGGATGGAATACGTTTTGCTGCTGCCCCTGTCCTCATTTTTCACAGGATTCTTTCTGTAGTAATCTTGCTTAATATTTTATAACTCTCTGAGAATGGAGAAGTCTCAGGTTTACCTCGAGTCAAAGGCTGTGCCGTCCTGGAAGGTGCCGTTGTAGTGGTAGCGGATGTAATCTCCAGCCACTGTCCTGCGATTGCAGCCTTCGGGCACCTCCTTCACCTCCACAATCAGATCATCCTTAGGGTTGAACACATCAACCAGCAGCACCTGGAACACCAGCGTAGCCTGAGGAGGGACCTGAGTTCCTGTTTAGGAAAAAAAGTAAGACCTGCAGTGTGTCTATAACTCACGGTTTCAGGTCCATACCAGTCACATATACTTTACTTTAACGTGGACGATTTTTTCAAAGCATACTCTAACTTTTGAGATTAGTTCCCTACCTTCCAGGCAGACCCTTGTGGTTCATATTAGTGCGGAATGGAGCTTTCCAATTGCAGTGACTTGCCGAGAGAGTCATTACATTTCTGTGCATTATTATTGCATGAGTACACCCAGAACGTCCACTGAAATAGACATGACTATAAAAACTAATAATAGCTGTTTATAAATAGAGGCTATATTTTAGTGTTGGAAACGATTCTATACCAGACACAGTCGTCTTGAACATTATTAGTCCGTACCATGACCAGTCTCTCCATACGCCAGGAAGGGTGGGACGATGATGACCCTTCTCTCGCCTACACACATGTCCAAAAGACCCTCCTCCATGCCTTTGATGAGGTCGCCCTGTCCCAAGTAGGTGTCATAGGTTGAATTCCTCGAGTAACTAAATCCAAACACAAAGTTCTTGAGAATCACAAAAACAGACAAGAGATACCTTAAAGGGGGAGTTTGGGTTTTTTGAAGTGGGGTTGTATGAGGTACATATCCATACTCAGCGTATTACCTAGAGCACATGGCAGTTGGCACAGCCTCAGTTTGGAGAAGCAGGGAGGACAGGCAAGGAAGCTAAGCACTGTGCTGCAGTTGATAGCAGCTAAACATATTTTAGTAACCACATTTTCACCGGGGGGATCTGAAGCCATTCTATGCCCTCCTCAAAGCCACCAGACTCCATTGACAAGAACAGTAATTTGACCTTGCAAAACACAAGAGTTGCTGGTCAAACGCTACCTTGATCGATTAGTTTGTTAGTGTTATTGTGTAACTTTAGCATTTTAAAGGGTTAGGAACTAATAAAACTAACAAACAAACTAACCAAAATGGGAGCTGACCTCATTCACAGCAGTACATTGCTCAGCCTGTCCTCCTCCCTGCTTCAGTTTGGAGAAGCCAACAGCTGACTGTAGGTACTGTAATATACGCCGACTATGGGTAAGTATCTAAAACGACCCCACTTCAAATTGGAAATTGTCCCTTGAATGTGAAAGCCTCACCTGGAGTCGAAGGCTGCACCAGTCAGCAGGGTGCCGTTATAGTGGTAACGGACGAAATCCGACGCCACTGTGGTGCGGTTGCAGCTTGCAGGTTTGCCTAGTGTGCGGATCTGGACCTTGTCCTCAGTGTTCCATATATCCAGCAGGAGAACATCGTACACCAGCACAGCATCAGGAGGAATCACACCACCTGCCAGACAAACATCACAGATTGGCATTAAACCAGTAGAGCTAGAGAATCCAAGGAAGTGTTGTAATACTCATCATGTTTATCAGCACCTGTTCCGATGCTTCCGTAGGCCAGGTGTGGGGGGATTGTGATCCTCCTGTGTTCATTGACACACATGCCCTGGAGACCGCGGTCCATCCCTGTGATGAGTCTGCCCAGGCCGACCTGGCTGATGAAGGCTTTACCTCGATCATGACTGCACACAGGAAGGGAGATGGATGGAACTTAATAAAGGTAGTTAAATAGGCAGACATAGGAAAAGGTTTTTTGTTTTGTGTGTGTGTGTGTGTGTGTCTGTGTGTGTGTGCGTGCGTGTGTGTGTGTAGAGGCTCATGTCATGGTGCCATGAACATTTTATGGTGCTCTTAGGTCAGCATCCAATGTTCCATGCGCATCAGCAGTATTATTCAAAGGGGCCTTGTGCTCTTCTTGGCTTTGTTATGACTCAGGCTCAACCGATATTTTGAGGATGATGCTGATTCCAATTTCAGAGGAAAAATACATAAATCATAGATTCATAGATAACTGATGGTGAGCGATATAGTGAATTTTTGAGCAGGAATGAAAATAGACCTTTTCTATGTGTATTGATTTTGCACTGATATGACTCTGCAAAGGTACTCAGGTGTTCTTTATTAAAGAAAATTAATAATAAAGAATCATTACAATGTCAACCATTTCTACAAATGAATATTAAGAAAACACAGTGTTCATGTTCAGTATCAGTGCTGAATATTATACTACTAGATATATTTGTAGTAGACTGTTAATATATTATATTAATAGATAAAATAAAAAAATAAATACCTATATGACACCATTTCTAGAGCACAGTTTTCAGCATTATATGATCTGTAAAAAAAGATTTTCATATCGGCGCATATGGGAGGATAATATCGGCCAACCGATAAATGGGTCTGGATTCAATTGTGACCAGCAAGTTCTTTAATATTTCATTTTCAAAAGCTAGAGAGAGTGATGACACATGACAAAAAAAAAAAAAAAAAAAAAAAATATATATATATATATATATATATATATATATATATAATAATTTAACAAAAGAAAGGAAAATTAACACATAAATTATTAAAACCAAATTAAATAAAAATAACAACAACAACAACAACAACAATAATAATAATAATAATAATACTAATAATAAAAGCAAAGGAACCAAACAAAAATGATTGTTATTAGATCTTGATTTTGTGGTGATTTATTTTGTGTTGTAAAGCCTCGTGTTGTTGTGTTTATGGTTGTTATAGTGTGATCCAGTGTTAAGTATGTGTTGTTTACAGTGACTTGTTATATTTCTGTCATAATGATATGGTTATTTTTTGGTCTAATTAAAAAAAGTAAAAAATGAACAAACACTAAAACAACGCTCTGCCTGCACTTTTTTAGGATGGTAAATATAACTCTTGTATTTTTATAGAAACATTGATACCAAGTTGGCGACTAACACGTCTTCAGTTGATGTCTCATCTGCAGTGAATCATCTGTGAATCCATCAGGAAATGACGGATTCCTTAATGTCAAACATAATACTTTATACTAACATACTACTACTAAATACTAATACTACATACTAATACTATATCATACTTAATACTAATATACTTCTACTAAATACTAATACTACATACTAATATACTAATACTACATCATACTTAATACTAATATACTACTACTAAATACTTATACTACATACTAATATACTAATACTACATCATACTAAATACTTATATACTAATACTACATCATACTAAATACTAATATACTAATACTACATCATACTAAATACTAATATACTAATACTACATCATACTTAATACTAATATACTACATAATACTAAATACTAATACTACATCATACTACATACTAATATACTAATACTACATCATACTTAATACTAATATACTAATACTACATCATACTCAATACTAATATACTAATACTACATCATACTCAATACTAATATACTAATACTACATCATACTTAATACTAATATACTAATACTACATCATACTTAATACTAATATACTAATACTACATCATACTAAATACTAATATACTAATACTACATCATACTAAATACTAATATACTAATACTACATCATACTTAATACTAATATACTAATACTACATCATACTTAATACTAATATACTACATAATACTAAATACTAATACTACATCATACTCAATACTAATATACTAATACTACATCATACTCAATACTAATATACGAATACTACATCATACTAAATACTAATATACTAATACTACATCATACTAAATACTAATATACTACATAATACTAAATACTAAATACTAATATACTAATACTACATCATACTTAATACTAATATACTACATAATACTAAATACTAAATACTAATATACTAATACTACATCATACTAAATACTAATATACTAATACTACATCATACTAAATACTAATATACTAATACTACATCATACTTAATACTAATATACTACATAATACTAAATACTAATACTACATCATACTACATACTAATATACTAATACTACATCATACTCAATACTAATATACTAATACTACATCATACTCAATACTAATATACTAATACTACATCATACTTAATACTAATATACTACATAATACTAAATACTAATACTACATCATACTACATACTAATATACTAATACTACATCATACTTAATACTAATATACTAATACTACATCATACTAAATACTAATATACTAATACTACATCATACTTAATACTAATATACTACATAATACTAAATACTAATACTACATCATACTCAATACTAATATACTAATACTACATCATACTCAATACTAATATACGAATACTACATCATACTAAATACTAATATACTAATACTACATCATACTTAATACTAATATACTACATAATACTAAATACTAATACTACATCATACTACATACTAATATACTAATACTACATCATACTCAATACTAATATACTAATACTACATCATACTCAATACTAATATACTAATACTACATCATACTCAATACTAATATACGAATACTACATCATACTAAATACTAATATACTAATACTACATCATACTTAATACTAATATACTACATAATACTAAATACTAATACTACATCATACTACATACTAATATACTAATACTACATCATACTCAATACTAATATACTAATACTACATCATACTCAATACTAATATACTAATACTACATCATACTTAATACTAATATACTAATACTACATCATACTCAATACTAATATACTAATACTACATCATACTCAATACTAATATACTACATAATACTAAATACTAATACTACATCATACTACATACTAATATACTAATACTACATCATACTTAATACTAATATACTACATAATACTAAATACTAATACTACATCATACTACATACTAATATACTAATACTACATCATACTCAATACTAATATACTAATACTACATCATACTCAATACTAATATACTAATACTACATCATACTCAATACTAATATACTAATACTACATCATACTTAATACTAATATACTAATACTACATCATCATACTTAATACTAATATAGGTAGTATAAGTCCCCACTGCACTTTGCAACATTTAAACAACTTGAAACAATGTAATTGACGTTAAACGGTGCATTTCGCTGTAACTTCACCTGGAGTCGAACTTTTTCCCGTCTGCAGAGAAGGTCCCGTTAAAATGATAACGGATAAAATCTTCGGTTTGCACTTCCCGAGGACAAACTCCCGGGATGTCGTACCGATCGATCACAACGTCCACTAACGGGCCCGGGCTGCACTTCACGGCGGCTGCATGAAGGAAAAATAAAAGCGCAGATGTTATCAGATCCATCTGGAGGGTTGTGGGGGTGACTGCGGAAGCTCGCAGCACACAGAGAGAGAGATGAGTGAAGAAGAAGTGGAGAGAAGTACCGAGAGAAGTGCGGAGGGGTCAAGAACGCTGCCGTGGCATAAGCTGCTTCCGGTTACTACTACAAAATAAACGCCTTCTCTAATAACATAGAATATGAAGACATTATTGCAATGTTTATGACGGCATTATTAAATAAATGCGTAAGAAATTATGATACATAAGGCAATGCACGTTTGTTTGTATAGCGTAATTCAAAAACAAGGTAACTCAAAGTGCTTCACATAAAGCATTGGCGGAGAAATAACACATAAAACACATACATTTTTATATATCATGATAATTTAAATAAATGAGGCTTAGAACTTTTGCCGCGGACCCCACTTTGAGAATCACTGTCCTAAAGAAACTACTGTCATCATAAATAATAATAACAACAACAACAACAACAACAACAACAACAACAACAACAATAATAGTAATAATAATAATAATAATAATAATAATAATAATAAAAATAACAACAATAATAATAATAATAATGATAATAATACGTTTATTTAATATATAGCACATTTTACAGACAAAATCGCAAAGTCCTTCACATGATTAAATTATTAAAATGAGACTTAAAACAGTAAACTAAGCAAGTTACAATAAATACCACTGGAGACAAAAGCCCTTTTAAACAAGTGAAAACCAAGTTCCATCTTGAGAAAAATCTACATGTTGTACAAGCTGACATTCCTAAAACAGAAAACATGCAATAGAATATATTTAAGTAAAAGGAAATTTTACTTTATGCTTTTATTCTGGGTGAGAAGTCAACACCACTTCCGGCCTTGCTGAACATCTCTAGGTCTTGCTTAACGCATCTTTCGGCTCATGTGCCCCAGAGAGCTGCAGCTGCAGCAGCAGGAGTGGCCCCGGGGCCCCCGCCCACTTCTTAATGGAATTCTGCAAACGTGTAATGCCTGGCCCAGAGGACAAAATTATAGCGTGCCTGCCCATGATATGAAGCTATTCTTTATTCTCTCACATAATTACTTTTTTGGGCACATGTGTCTGCCTCAGAAACCATAGCCATCCTACCCATATCTACCAAAATAAGAGCCTTGAAACATTCTGAAAGTTAAATGTTAGAGGTATTGCAGACTCAGAGGTTATATTTGCCTGAAAAAGTGATGTGTCAACTATGCAAATTGATTTTTCTTGGGCTCACCAACTCATGTCTCAGCTTGTCGGTTTGCTCGGAATGTATGAAACCAAGCTGAAAATACTCTTTGCTTTTCAGACAACTATATACAATATATTTTATGAATACAGCACCTGCCTACAGTTTGAGAGATGGAGGCAAAACCAAGCAGATAAAAAAGATCCCTGTTGATACTCAAATGTTGGTTCATGGGTCTCTTGGGTGTTATGACCCTGGAAAACACTGAGGAAAGCTGGACCCTCTTGTCTTCTCTGAGGTCCAAACTCAGACTGTTAAATCTTTGTCAAGTACGCAAGATTTATCACCATTTAAACCGGAAGTAAGAACTTCTTTCTTCAAAGTAATTGTCATGGGCCGCATTTGTCAGTTATAGGGCAGCAGATGCCAGTTAGCCTATCAGAAATTTAAGAAGATTAAACAATTTAAGGGAAAAATGTTCAAAATTGCTAGAGCATGGGGTCTATTTAGTCTTATCTTCGGCATCCAATAAATATGTAGACATTCCTTAACCTGGGCCCTATTTCAGAAAGCAGGATTAGTGCAACTCTGTTAAACCTGAGATGATGCATGTTTTTGTTTATTTGAAATCAGCACAATTAACCATTTGCATTTGTTTTACTTGAGAAGTCTGTTACGTAGCTCAAAACCATTATTTTGAGATAAACAAATACAGATATGATGTGCCCCTTGTTTCTGGATTTAAATGTAATGACGTGACAATTAGGGAAGAAGAAAACCCGTAAACAATCACAAGCACCGCATTATGATTTAAATGATCTGGAATCTATTACATTAAATATGTATGAAATTTGGAGCAAATTGGCATATAAAAAAACACCAGAAGAGCTATCGTGCGAATCAGTGGGGCTTTTATTTTGAAAATTCTGACCACACGTTCTTGTTATCAGCATCTAGCTGGACGCAGCTTCCACAGCCTACGTGCAGACAGTCATGAGCAATCCACAGTGAAGAAAGAAGTTTCCAGATCCATTCAAAACAAGAGGAGTCTCCTGCTGGAGCCGGTGGAGGTGACGATGCTCCTCAAAGGCTTGTGCCTGGCCCTGCTCATCCCGGCCCTGGTGGAGGCTCAGTATGAGAAGTACAGCTTTAAAAGTTTCCCCAAGAACGACATCATGCCGCTGGACTCGTCCTACAACTACGCGGTGGAGCAGTACGGGGCGCAGAACTGGGCAGAGAGCGTCAAGTTCCTGGAGCTCAGCCTGCGGCTCCACCGGCTGCTGCGGGACAGCGAGGCTTTCTGCAGCCGCAACTGCAGCTCCGTCAGCCGGGACAACGACACCCTGTTCGCCGACAGCAGCCTGCGCGTCGTGCGCCACATCCTTCTGAGGGCTGCGTGTCTTAAAAAGTGCAAAGCGGATTTTCCAGTGTTTCACCACTCTTATCCGCGGAGGGATTTACTGGAAACGTTCGAGAAAAGGGTACCGTATCGGTACATGCAGTACGCCTACTACCAGGTGAGACTAGAGGCTTGATGTGTCGAGGCCTTTGGAGTCACACCAAATATTTGTGGATGTTATAGAAATCTAATACAGTGATACACAAGAGCAATATGACCGCCATAAACTTTTAATAATATGTGCTAGGCTATGAAATAGGAGCAGAGTGGATTGAGCTTTACCATAACTGTGCGTAACGGGCGCAATCGCACAACACAAGTATCTCCAGTTGGTTTTTCGAGGCCATCTGACTCGGTTTGACTCACCGAGAGGACATTTCTTTCGGCTGAGACGTGCAGTAGAGTTCCCCTGCTGCTTTTGTTGAGCCCTCCAGCAGACCGAGCAGTAGTTGAGCATGTGCCACGTCTCTTCCAGTGTTCCCCCGAAAACAATCCCCCTTTTCTTCTCTGTCAGGCAGACAGGCTGATGGGGACCAGGGCTTGCCTACAAGGACACAAAGACTGATCTCAGTTTTGAATTAAAGTAAAAATCTCCAGATAATCTACATGTCATTGTAGACAACATCTATTCTATTGGTGTAATAATAACACCTCTCTTCAGGTGTTATTGACGCTCATCACATCAAAGTAGGGAACGCTTTAAATTGGAGGAGTGGAGTGCACAGTTTAAAGTTAAAAGGTGCTTCAAAGCTCTGTCTGGTGATCAAACAGCCACCCAGATTAACAAACAGGTTTATATGGCTTTGCTTTATTTATCTTATGACATTGGACCATGAAAATGTGCAATTATCAGCATCAAAAGGTGGAAGTGGAAGTGGAAGTGGGTAGTTGTTTATTGCATTTAGTTTTGGCCAAGGCTACCTTATATAGCAGACTTTTCTTTCATCATTTATTTCACATTTCTGCACACAGCACCACATCTATTTTCTATTCACTGACTCAACAAGAAGTCATACTCTGATATCAGTAATCTGTCAGTGTTGAGGTAGAGATGACTTGCGTTAAAAATATATTATTATTATTATTATTCATTATTTTGTTATTATGGTTGTTATATGATTGCTATCATCGTTTTATGGTCTGGCTCTGGTTTGTATAACATGTCATAATGTGTGCAGAGAATGAATGCCACATAACTTTCTTTTATTATCCAGTTTGACAGTCAGGCACAACTGAAAAAGATCATCAATAAACGACTTTAAGTAAATTCTTTTCAGGGATGAATTAGGTGGAATTGGATCGATGCCGACTTGCATACGTTTTAGGCATTTTCGGTATCAGTATTAGAACAACTCTAGTCTGAGGTAATGACAGGAACTGCTGTTTCCCTTCCTGCCAGTGAGAAAAACAGTGTTTCATATTTAAAAAATCTCTCTATTCTTCCTCAGCTTAACAACGTCGAGAAGGCTGTGTCAGCGGCTCACACCTTCCTGAAGAAGAACCCGACTGATCCCTATTTGACCAAGAACATGAACTACTACAAGACACTGTTTGACGTGGAAGAATATCTCGTCGACCAGGAAGAGCAGCCGTATGAAGTTCGTACATTGAATTGTCGTTCTTATCCAGCACGCAAATGAAATGCATGCTATTCAAGCTGTTATAAACACACCTCTTTGTTATCCAGAGTGTTTTCCTGAAGAGCGTGACGCTTTACAACAACGGAGACTTCAGCAGCAGTGCCCGACACATGGAGCAGGCCATCACACAGTACTTTGAAGTATACAGTGTCTGCTTGGCAGGCTGTGAGGGCTCATATGAGATTTTAGAGTTTAAAGACTTCTACCCCACTCTGGCAGGTAAGAAGACAGCAATTTCAGAGCAGTTCAGAGTGTTTAAGATGACAAAATAAAAGACTGTTGTTCCCTCAGATCTCTACACCGATGTGCTGAGGTGTAAGGTCAAATGCGAAGAGCACCTGACACCCAACGTTGGAGGCTTCTTTGTGGAGAAGTTTGTAGCCACCATGTATCACTACCTCCAGTTTTCCTATTATAAATGTAAGGACAATGTCTCTGGATTCAGGTTTTTTAACATCAATATGTGCACGTTTTTTTAAACATGTATTGTTTTGTGATCCTTTCACAGTGAATGATGTAAAGAATGCTGCTCCGTGTGCAGCCAGTTACATCCTGTTTGACAGTAAAGACAAGGTGATGCAGCAAAATGTAGCGTACTATCGATTCTACCGGGCACAGTGGGGACTCGAGGAAATGGACTTTAAGCCTCGGCCCGTGAGTGAAACAAAGACCTCAATTCTATTGTCTTTAGGTTCTTCCAGCAGAAAGTGTTTTGACTTTCTACACTGTAGCTGTAGGCTACGGAACCACAGCAGGGGAACTGTAGCATGAAGCCGTCTTGGCGTGAACATTAACACAATGTCAGGGTGGTAATTAGAAAGCCATGTAGTCTCATAACAAAGTTGTCAGAAGCTGCAGTGTACCAACATCTGCTGTAAATACTTTAAGGCTTCCGAACTGAGAGGCAAAAAAGGCAGTAAACAAAAGGACAACAGGCCAAATTTGTTGCTTAGCACTGAGCTATAAAACACTTAACACGTAGGCTTGTTCTCGCCTGTTGTTCGGGTCAGCGCAACAACACATGTCACTTTTTTGTTTTCAGGAAGCCCAGAGGTACTTCAACGAGACAACCAAGCAGAAAGAGATGCTGGAATTTGCACTGAACTACCTACAAACTGACGATGAGGTATGTTGTTGTTAGGCAGACTGTCTATCTGTATAGATCAGGGGTAGGTTCCGGTCCTGGAGGGCCACTGCCCTGCATGCTTTAGGTTTCTCCCTACCCTAACACACCTGAGTCTAACAATAATCAAACTGTGACAAGCATCAGCTGCTTGATAACGAGCAACTCATTAGAATCAGGTGTGTTAGAGCAGAGAGAAACCTAAAACATGCAGGACAGTGGCCCTCCAGGACCGGAATTTCCTACCCCTGGTATAGATCATGATGCTACAGCGCCACCTATTGGCAAGATGACAACACATTTGTTATGGCCACTCGTACATCATATCTACACACATGCACCAGACGTGGTAAAAATAGCACAAAGAGTTCTGGAAATATGTCATTTTTTGTAATATTAGCCTCGCCCACCACATTTGAGCAAACTTTGAAGAGAATATCAAAAATCTAAAAAAGTAACTTTTTATGGCTTGGTCTATTGATGATTGCCCTAAATTGGTAGGAGATGTAATGGAAAAGACAGATTTGGACACAATTAAAAAATGTAGAAAATTGATCTGGACGCAAATGGGAATGGCTTTTTGGATAGATTTGTCTGGATCAGGATCCCAGGAAGTGCAGCGGGTTTAAAAAACAATTTGAATTTATGGGCTCCATAATGCGAATGCAATGAAAAAGATAACTTTGCTTCTGAGACCTCCGGTTCAAAAGTTACAAGCTTAAGTTTGTTGTTATAGCGCCACCATATGGCCAAATTGTACAGAGCTGACCAAGTTTAAAGTAGATTGGATCTTAAAATATGCAAAGGCCAGACAGACAGACAGACACACACACACACAGATTCCTTGTTGGATGTTAAATGCTAAAGCTAATGTAGCAGTAGCACAAAATAAAATGTTGAAAATAAACACACACATTCTAGACAGTATCTCACTGCACTGATTTTATCTGAGGAAGTTTCAAATGTCCCGCTCTGGGATTTCCTTTAACTGCACAAACAAAATTCCATCGACCTCCATTATACCGGGGTGGCGGCAGAGACAGACCTCAGCAGATAAAACCCAAACTGCCTGCGTGACTAGACAACCCTATGGGTACAAAAGTATGTAAATATGTTTTTGTGAGCTGACACTTTAACTTGGCTCAACAACAATAAAATGAGAAGATCAAGTTAGATTTTGGGGATTGGGGGTATAAGCTTTTGTAAACCAGCAGGCTCCGTACAAGCTGCTGTTGAGGTTGTGGAAAGGGGAGCCCATGGAAAAAAGTCTCAGAGGATGAAAAGGAGAGAAGGAGGGGAGGAAGGCTGCGGAAGAGAAAGCGGGGGGTGCTGTGTTTTCCGCCAGCAGCATGTGGTATGTGGCTGTGAGGTGTTGGCCGCTGAGACTGTGCCACATCCATTTAACTCCGGTCTGCCCCTCCCATCTCTGCACACTGAGTTGGGGAGGAGGACTGTGAGAGTTTAAGCTGAATTACAGGCTGCAAAGGTGACAGATTTATAGAAAGGAAAAGGAAAAAGTATGATTTTTGCCAGATAAAATGGAAGTTAGATAGTGAAATGCTTGCTTGCTGTTGACTGAGTGTTTTGTGTTACCTTTTTAAGGACGTGGTAAGTCCAGAAGATATGGCCTCCTCTAACATGGAACCTCCTGACGCTGAGTTCGAGGGTATGGGGGACTATGAGGAGTCCTTCCTGGCGGAGTGGTGGCAAGAACCCAAAACTAAGTGGGACGCCGGAGAGATTGCAGACTGACATCTGTCCTCGTCTCCTGTGCAGAAAGCTTCCTCATCCAGCTCTGATGACGACAAACCAAAGAATGTTGACCTCCATAAGGACAGACACCAACACTCCCAACAGTAGTTGTCAGCAGAAAAAAAAGCACAAATCATCCGCCTTCACCCAGCTGAAGAGTAATAATAAGGCGAACTTATCCATCATGTTGATCAAGATCAGAGATCGACATAGGTATTCTGTCTTGGCTGTCATCAGCCTTTTAGAAGTGTTATTTTTTATAATCAGACACTGGCCTGCATGCCAACATTTGTGGATGACTTTTCTACAGTTTTTATTTAATGAGAGTTGAATGCCTCTGTGCCATGGTAGAGGAAGACGTAACTTTTCTCATGTTGCGATTTGTCAACCGCCAATTTGGTTGTTGTTGTTGTAATAATTTGCTCATAATTAAAGTAATATTTTAATATAATTTATTTGTTTTTGTCACTAAATATCAAAAATATCATTAAGAATGCAGGATGTGCAACAAGCAATATGACTGCATTAGCGATACATTGATTAGTTGATTGTTTTTTATGAAAGATTCAATTATCGATGAGTAATTTATAATAAATAAAATGCAGACAAAAGAAGCAATCTGAGCTCTAGGAAACTTTGGGAACTCTGGGAAATGTTGCTATTATTTGTTAATTTGCGATGGCAACCTCAGATTGAAGTACCTCTTGGGGTGCATAATTCAAAGATACAATTACTGTGTTTCTTGGCCTGGCATCACCAGACCCATTTGTAAATTGCTACTGCACCGTGTCCTAACTACCTTGTTGTAGCGCTGCCTATTTTGACAGTTTAATCTGAGTTTCCTGTGCCTGGTACGGAGAATGCATGGCACTCCTCTGTCAGTCATCATCCTAATCCTGCCCCACATGAGAGAAATGGTTGCGATTGGTCCGTCAAGAGCCTGGTCAGCTGGAAATCAGACAGGATGGGAGGGGAGCCAGACCCATTGACGGAGAAAAAGGAATGTGCTCGTCTGATTCCATACCCACTAATTTGAAACAAGGATTATGATGTTTAAAAATGTCCTTAAAAGCAGAAAAACTCTATTCTAAGCATCGATTACAACCATAAAATATAAATACCATAACAGCAAGGTAGAGAGTAGGAGGTGTGGTTTCTTTTTTTAGGATTTTATTCTCCTTCCATTTCAAATCAACTACAAGCCTTAGTTAATTTCTCTCTTTTTGTCTCAATTCAAAAAGATAGTGTCTAAAAATATGCGATACGATGCATCTTATTTTCTTTTTCTCCTAAAGTTCAAAATCAAACAGATTGTATTTGATACCAACTCTGTACATATTGTAATAATAACAATAGTGCATCTGCCATAGTGCAAAGCTCAAATGAACCCAACTGACCTCATACACGCATACAGTTTCAGACGAGCTGCCTCCTGGACCCCAGACTAGATCTCTTTAATCTCATTTACAGTGGGGATCTTTACAAAGCCTCTGGGCTGAGGCGTTCACCCAGGGCTCAGGGCTATCAACAAATGTACAAAAGATTCATAACATTTAAGTGATAGCTGGAATGATAAGAGAGAGAGGCGAGACATTTAAAGATGCATGAACAGTGTTGACTACAGTTATTATTAGCAGATGCCGGTCCTGACAGCTATATGTTTGAAACAGATACAACTCATCATTTTAACATAGCTTTTAAATAAATCTCCATACAGTGCATTTAAGATTCCGTATATCTTGCACATATTTACAAATAGGTGTGCGTACAGTTGGCTAGTGCTCGTTTTCTGAAGATACACGACATAAAAACTGTTCAATTCTTTATTAATGTGCTGCCTTTATGGTGCCATGGCTGCAGCACACAACAGTTTGTAGAAAGAGATGATATTCTAGAGGTAAAAATTTGCCTATCTACCTGTGATAGGAAGAGTGTTAAAGTGTACATGGACACAATTGCCCCTAACACTAATGTAAACACATACATTCTTCCTTTCTTTAAAAATCTCACACGTACATTCACCTGTGAACACACATACGTATTTTAACATCCTAAGTGTACAAACTTTTGGCCTGAAAGTGGTGAGCACACACACACAGACATTGTGGAATGTAAGTTGGTCAGTCTGTGGTTGAAAACACTAAGTTACGGTCTCTGCTGCTTCAAAGTTTAGTGGTTTAAAATGATCCCAAAACCATACACCTAGCTTCCCCTTATTGCACCTGAAAACTCTGGAGTTGGGGAGGAGAGGGGGTAAAAGAACAAGTAACAATGAACATAAACCCAGTTATCACATCATTTTGGGCTCTGGCCAATGGCTGACGGGTTTTTGAGCCATTCTTTTATGAGAAGTCCTTCCTCCGACTCTCTTTGGAAAACATGCTAACAACTATTTCTTTTCACTTATATCCATGTTTTCAGAACAGATAATTGTCCACTTTGATATTTCAAAGTGGGGAACTGTGCCTGGGTCCTCCTTCTTTAAGAAAAAAGGAAACTATTCAGTTCCTGTTACATTATTTCAGTCTATAGATGACCATGTTTGTGTGCTAGTCCAACATTTAACTGTGGACTCAGTTGGTGGCCAATTTAGTTTGTAGGCAGGTGGGCAGGCATTGGAAGGACATGTCTCATATTAAATTGGTTGATATGTTCTTCATCAGACTGTTCAAGATGTGAGAAAAGGAGGTACACAGACACCGAATCACATTCTTAGAGCCCCCGGACTGGAGGAAGACCCTGGTGTCTCCCACAGGGAGAGCCACCTGCTCACTCTAGTAGCGGCCCGGACACAGTCCTCAGCAGCCTGCTGGAAGCAGCCACACAAGTATGATTAGGCTGGTATGGTGAGATGAGCTCCGCGGGCCAAGAGGAGGACAGAGCCAGACAGGAGGACAGACGATAGGAGCAGAAGTGGGCGTGGGGGAAACGATAATCGGAAGAGGTTTGGAGAAATTTTCAGGACAGGAGTGGAAGACCTTTTTTTGTTCCCCTCTTCTCTGATGTGGAAACGACACAGTGCGAGGAGGAAGACAAGAGTAGACAGGACAGAGAGACAAAAAGATAGACAGATATCTTATCCTCCACCAGATCTGAAAGAGAAGTGAAAACGGAGATAGTTTACAGAAAGAAAACAGTTGCAGGCGACAAAAGATGAAGAATCCTGAGAAACGGAAGGAGCTATTTTCTTCACAAAGACAAAGCATGATAAAGGAATATTAAGGGATTGGGGAGGATTTTTTTTTAAGCAAGAATTGAAATTAGGATGAAGAATTAAAGTAAAAGGGTCTGTGAGGATGAGCCAAGGGATGAACTGGATGAAGGAGTGACTAGCCATGCTGAGGGCATTTGGGATGAGATGTTTTGTGATGCTGCTCCCCTGATAGAATATCACATGGTCATGGTTATTGCAAAGTTATACCTTCCTCTCCGAATGTTCCTGCATCCCATGAGCGCACATCAAGAGAAAAGACAAAGTCAAGACACATCAGTGACAATAGGAAATATGACTCATAAGCTTAACTATTTCAGAAGCATATTACGAAGTGGATCATCTAGATCAGTTCAGAGAACGAATAAGCAATAACAGTATAACTGCGCATTCATTAACAGTTTGTTTTCTTTCATGTTGGACTGTCTTTACCCATGTAAGATTTCAGAACAAAAACATACTGTAAATGACATAATAATGGATTTAATTCGTCCCCAGTTAAATCAATCATTCTTGCCAGATTATAGTGATGACATTTCATGCAGCAGGTCTACAGTAGTCATGGCACCGACCCTCTCAGCCCTACAACAGAAACTGTTACACCCATGGGTCTGACTATTGAGAAGAAACCTTCTTACAGCTCATGCACACATGCACAGATACTTACTTCTGGCCCTAAAAGGATTGACTGCATGCTACAAGTTATTAAATGCTTTTCAATGAACAGCTTTTCATCATGCCAAAATGATCTTCTTCTTATTATTATTATTAGATAAACTGTAAGTAAAGTAGGGGCAATCCTTTTAGGTCAGAGTATAAGGAGTGAACAATAGCAAGCATGCACAGGTGAAACAGTGCAGAAGAAGCACATCAGCGAGGGCATTTGGGGTTAGGAGGAAAAACTAAAAGAGCACCGAAGGTAAAACGGGGTATTTATGATGATCCACTGTATCCATTACACTTTTTCATAAAAGGCTATTAAATCTTGTTGACTTGAGAGAAGTGCTGCAGCGGTTCTCGGTACATTAATGTCTCGGTACTGCCCTGTTGTTACAATAAAAGAGGCGGAAAGGTGCAGGCTGGAGCTTATGTTTGATTAGTGATGCGTTTAAAGACACCCGGTGTGATGTCGCGTACGGTTGTGTTCTTTGGCAAAAGCCTTATAAGCCTTTGTGCGATTCAGCTCAGACTCGACTCCCCATTTCCCCTCCCCCCCGCTTGGGTGATTAGTTGCAAATGGGCATCTAGTATTTTTAGAGGGGTGAGAGTGGGAGGAGCGTGGGGTTCCTTTAGGTAGAAGCAGACAGGTAAACAAAGGCATGCCAGAACTCTTACTTAAATCCCCATCCTGTTCCCCCTAGGACTATAGCTGCCAGAAGAATAGCACCTGCGATGGACCCTATTATGATATTGGTGCCACTGGGACCTGCGCAGAGGAAGGAGGAGGGAGGAAGGGTGCGGAGGAGGAAGAGGAGGAGGAGGAGGAGGAAGGGCAGAAACAAAACAACACCACTAAAAAACACACGTCAGAGGACAGCATCAACACTGTACATCAACGACAACAACTAGAGAGAGAAAGGCAGATGGGAAGATACCTGCAGACAGAGAGAGAGATGAGGGGAAGGAGGAGGATACGAGCATGTGGGGGTTGAAGGTGGGAGAACGGGAGGGTGAGCGAGGGAGGTCAGGGAGACAACAGTAACAAAAAAAACAAAGGAGAGAGAGTTTTATTACTTTGTTCTCATTCCCCCTCTCCTGCTCTTTCAGCTGGACACCCTCTTGCTCAGGGTGGCTTTTTTGGCCCTATGAGAGCAGCTGCAAAATTGCTCTGTGTCATTGGTAGACTGCAAGAAAGTAAGGAAGACACTTGAAGATGGCAGGGCCTGCAAGACATACAGTACTACCATACACACACACACACATACTGCACATGCACATGTGCTCTAATGGATAAACGTGTCTCAACACACACCCACACTCTTCCAATATTGAAAACAAGACTCAGCAGGAAGGAAAACACTGTGTGGGTCTAAATATTGATGTTAACTTTCTCATAATGGTCAGGTGAACTACTCTTTGAGACTGTGCTCCACTTCAGTACATAGAGAAGCTACAGTGATGATGGGTAGAGACTATGAGGGGGGTTATGAGAGGCGGACAGAAAGAGAGACATAGACAGGTTGAGAGGCGCTATGGACCTTTCTTCTCTGGGCCCGTCGGGACTGTTGGCTCAGGGATGGGATCAAAGACGCTGCAGTCTTTCCCCGTGTAGTCCCTGTCACAGATACACTTCACCTCATTACTGCACGTCTGCAACAGAGAGAGAGAGAGCGAGATGAAAATCAAGTGCAATAGAAAGACACTCACAGAGGTGATTTTATAGTTGTTAAGATGTTAAAACCACTATGTAATTGTCATGTCGGTGACATGTAGCCATTTTTATAGCAGCCTTTCAATGACAGTATTTCAACAAGTAGTTTGAACCTGTTTCACATTGAAATATTGTCATTTAGATAAAGTGTGTGACTTGATCTTTAAAACAAAAACAATGGTTATATGTCACATATATTTAAGGTCAGAAATACATCAATAAAAACAGAAACAACAGTTCTCATGTATGTAAATAGGGAGGACAAAGTAAGTAAAGTAATAAACATATAATTGAATTTGTACATTTCCAAAATGTACCCAAAAACATTATGAGCTTCATAAAGATAGATAATATTCCAAGGTTGCATTAGATTGCATAGGTGTTCCTAATAAACCCATGAAGTCACTTATCAGTACACTAAATTTTCACTTTTCAGTTCAGGGATTTATATTTTTTACCCCGTGGTCGGAACAGATGCGTCCATTGTTGGATCCTGAACAGGTGCTGAGGTTGAACGCTGCCACAGGGAGGCAGCGTCGCTCCAAACACATCATGTTGGGACCACAAGGAGTACCGTCCTCCACATAACCCAGGTCTGAGCCGTCCTCCAGCAGAGCATGGCCACCTCTGAGTGAAGTATGGGAACATGTCAAACAGGAGGACTTTTAGTCATTTAGGAACACAATATTCTCATTTTCATGGTTGTGGCTGAACAGAAAGATGTGACCCGCTTACTTGCAGTCGAGGTATTTGTTCTGGTGATAGAGGGTGAAGCTGGTCACCTCACCCTGCAGGTCTCCAAATTTCGGCTTCATCGTCACGTTGGCACAGAACAGGAAGCCACATAGGACATCCCTAAACACGAAAAAGTGAATGGTAGAGAACGAGATGAAAAGAAGAATAGTGTAAACACTATGAGAATATCAGCAAGGGAAATCAGGATGGCTTGACTCACGGCTTGTTGCACTGCAGCCAGCCCTGGCCTTCGGGGCCTGGACCACAGTTGCCTTTTTCTGTCCCCTCAGCGTTCAGCTTCTCATAACAAAACCTGTCCGCTGAATCTAGGACGGCAAACAAAGAAAGAAATGACACCGTCGCAGGGAGAATAAGATTACAAAGCCATATATATACACACACACACACACACACACACACACACACACACACACACACACACACACCCTTTCCAGGGGCAAGGTGCATGTGTTGTTTACTTACTATAACCCCAGAGACCCCTACACTGTCCATCACGAGTCCTGCATCGTCCTCCGTAACAGCGGCCCTGAAGAAATGGGACAACCATAATCAAGTATACGTAAGCGTGAGCTGCAGACTGGAAAATGCAACAAAACAGCACTTACCTGACTTGTGTCACACATGTAGCCATCAAGCTTGTGCACATTATGAGGACACTGCAAAAGAAGAAAAAGTAGATCATGTTCTAGATACTCTGGTTGAGCTAGCTTTGTGTTTTTTTAAGTGTTACATCACAGTCAACTCTACCTGGCTGGAGTCTCCGGTGCAGGTCTCTGGGATATCACAGTCATTCACAGCCTCTCGACATACCACGCCTCTCAACTCATACTAAGTCACAGCAACAACAAATAAAAAAGGCATCAGGTAAATATTGGAGAAGTCTTTTAGTAATTATACAGGCTGTAGGCAACTAGAACTTACACAATAGCATTTCCAATTAGGTGTTTCCCCTCTGTGGACACTTTCAAGGCCAAACACTGTTCTCTCAGTCCTTGGAGTGTCATAAAGACTCACTGTCTATGCTTCTGAGTTTTGTATTTGCCATCTATTCCAATTATATTTTTATTTGTGCATTAGACGGCATTGTAGTGTTGTCTCTACGCCTTTTTCCTATCTCAATGTTATGATGTTTTTATTTTGTTTTTGACTGTACAGCTGTCTTTAAATGTGCTTCATAAATAGACTTGATTTGACTTGATTTGATTTGAGCACTGAGCAGACACTTAACTGTTTTTTATGATTTATATTTGGGGAAAAGTAACATAAATCCCTTGACACTAAGATGAAGGTTGGAGAGGTTTAGGTCTTAATGTCTTATTTCTACAAGCTTGATCAGCAAAACCGTAGAACAGCATGCAGGTTGTATTAGTCGGCGCAGAAAACTTATAACATGCAGAAAAAACAACTTTATCAGAACAATATTTCCTATTTTTTTTTCTAATTCCCTAACTGTAACTGTAATTGTTGTAATTTCCTTCCTTTGTCTCATACAAAGACAGTTATGTATAAATGTCTTATTTTCGCTCCTATTTATAAAGGTGGACTCACCTTGCAGCCACTGCAGCAGAGTCCGTTACTGCACATTGCATCATGGGTAAGTGTGCACTTCTTGCAGCAGGCTCCTCCACTACGGGCGCACTCCTGCAGCCACATACATAAAAACAAACCTTCAGCTCTGCTTAAGAGCTGGCTTTCACCCATGATGTCCAACTGGATACTCACCACCTGGGATCCACAATCACACTCTTCCCCCGGCTCCACAAAGCCATTCCCACATTCTGGAGGGTCCAACAGCTGAGGAAGACAGACATGGACATATATGAGCTCATGTGTAAGTGGGAGACAGATGGACGAGAGATGAAATGTGTCACTAATATAGGAGAGTGTTGGCTGGAATTACAGAGATAAGAAGACAGGGGAGTTATTTAAAAGTAAAAAACAAACATATTCTATGGTCCTGTAAGTACAAGAATAATTAATTAGTCTATAAATAACGATTCTCAGAGGCGGCTCCTCTCACCACATCCTACATCCCCACATGGCACTCACCTTGTTTGGCTTGTTGAAGAGGCAGCTCCCGCCCCCCTGGAGCAGGAACTGGCTGTACTCATCAACACTGCAGCGAGAAAACTTTCTGGGCAGATAGTATCTGTGTTCACACAAAAAAACACACACATACACAAAGATCAAGACCAGGACATGACAAAAAAAAAATTAAATAAAAAAACAGCACAATGCTTTTCTGCCAGTGAGGCATGCCAGATCCTCTGTGGGTGCCTGTGCCATCACTTTGCAATCTGAAAGAAAAGTTACCATCTGTAGAAGGATATTACTCAATTAATAAATCAAATCTGTATTGTTCCATCTGGTAAGGAGAGCCAAATCCAAATTGTGCATACTGTATAATAATTCAGTAAATACTTTAAATTAAATTTGTAATTTCTACAAAGTGGTTGGCCCGCTGATGTCTGCTGTTTCAACAAATTTCCTTCATGTACCAAATACAAGCTGCGATCATCACAGGCTTGGCACATGGAAGACTGAGTAAACGTGAAAGCATGCCTCTGTTACAGGTATTTAATTGTCTAATTGAGTGAATTGAACGGAACAAATCGCAGCTTAGAGGGAGTGTGACAAGAAAGCAGTCCTGCTACATCATGTCAACAAACGCAGATTTATTGAACAGATGTGTTGTGTTTTTTTTGTGGTTGTTCACTTCAGTGTGCTATGATGTGCTTCTTTACCCCGTGTCTTCCATGATGCAGCCCAGCCAGGCATCTGGGCACCTGCAGTCTCCTGTGAAGAAGACAAAGGAGGGGGAAGAGCGCAGATGAGACGGGGAAACTTCAAAGAAATGACCGTGGTGATCAGCAATCACAACACAAGCTGTGACAGTTCACATGCTGCAGCTAGATTTATGACCAACAAAAAAGAATAGACTTTCCATAGAGCTGATACCTAATGAAGGACTTATGGAGCCTACAGTGCGTGCACTGAGCTCTAGTCCTGGCATTGAATAATGGTCCTGATGGATCTTCAACATTAATCACTGAGCCCATTGTTCAGTTGAAGCAATGCTCTAAGCACCTCCTCTTCTTGGACGCAGGTGACTAATCACCTAATGGAGAAGTCTAATTACAGAAAAGAACTGCTGGACAGGGATACCAACACCCAACGCTCTCTCTAACACCTCCCCCCAATACCATCCCTCTCTGCCTCCATCCTTCCCACACTGACCATGCTCTCTCTTGCTTTGAAAATGTATTCAGTCCAACACATTTCATCAGGTTGCCCTGTATCTTTTACCTGCAGAGTTGCGTACGTTGTTCCACCTCATGCCGATGTTCTGGCCGAGACTCTGGCACAATGTGATGGCCATTGCTCCTACATTCCCATACTAGAAACAAACACACAGGAGAGCTCTACTGTGAGATGGGGACAATGCTGATATGAAATGCTAAAGGTATCTGGGGTTGCAATAAAAAAGATGTACTTACAACCAGGATTAAAGTAATAGTTTGACATTTTGAGAAATTATAACCTTTCTTGCCAAGAGCTAAATGAGAAGATCAATATCACTCTCTTGTGATGAGGCTTAGCTTAGTTGATCACAAAGACTAGAAGCAGGGGGAAACAGTTAGCCTGGCTCGGTCTAAAAGGTGACAGTATCCACCTAACAGCACGTCTAAAGCTGTTAAGTCTGAACAAAAAACAACAAATTGCCATTTTACCAGGAAGTTAAGTGCTAGAGTCTGGATTAGTTCTTGGCTGGGAGCAGTAAGTATTGAATGCCTGGGTTGGATGGTCGGCATTGTCCGTCCGTAGACTCAACTATTGGCCTATTCTGATTTATAAGTGTGTTCTCAGACCGCTTCCTTCTTATCTACGGACCTGCATCCTTCAAAAAAGAATAGAAGGTTACCGTCTTTGCTTTCAGGACGTATTCCTTCTAACTGTTTCTAAAGTCCATACTGAACTGGAGATAAAGAGCTTTTAAATTTGCTGCTCTTTCTGATTGGAACCAGTCACACAACCACCTGAATCTTCAGGAGCTGGTTTCATTGGACACATTGAAAGCGATGCTAAAAGACTTGGAAGCCGTCAAATCTGGCTATAGATGTTTTGAAATCTTGAATTATGTTTCGATATCTTTGAAGATGTGTTACTTGTGCTGCTGCCTGTCTCGGCAAGGACACTCTTGAAAAAGAGATTTTTTTATCTTCTTTAGCAATGAGTCTTTTTCCTGTTTAAATAAAGGTTAAATAAAAAAGTAAGGTGTTGGTAGGTGGATTTTGCTACAAGAAGTAAGAGGTTTAACTTCAGAGATTTGGTCCAACATATACTTCCAGATATGAAGAAAAAAAAAAAAATATATATATATTTTTTAAATCAGCCATGTTGCTCCAGATTTCAACATGAAATCTTCATCCATTAACCATATTATTTAGTGACTTTACTGGCTTCATTTAAATTGTGCAACAATGATGAGCTGAAAGTAAAATGTGGTTTAATTATTCAAATCTACATTTAGCTAAGAAATTTAGAATTTTTTTCTTACCTCATTGATGCCTCCTCCTCTTGTTAGAGAGCACACTCCTCCTGTGAAGGCCGTCCCACTGCGGCTGCTGTGAAATGTACGCCCTCTAAAGGTGCACAGGTAAGAAAGATACCATAATTTGTAATAAAACCTCAACTGGCACCCAAAGATCAAATAAGTCTCAAGACATTAGAGATTTTTGTCCTCTTACGAGAAAAGATGGACGACGTCACTCTGATCTTTGATGTTGTCCTTCCTGTATTTCATGAAGTTCTGCAGCGTTATCAATGGATCTTCCATTACTGGCATCATATTTTTAGAGGTCCAGGTCTCCATGGCAACCAGCACGATCCTGGTGTTCAACTGATCCTTGTAGATCTGTGGACCAAAAACAACCCATAATTTTACCGCTTTGTAGCGGGACACCTGTGCTGTGAACACTCCTCGTGCTCTCTGGGATAAATTATTCGCAAATCTCGAAATGAGCACACACTTCTTGACATGTGGCCATGTGTGTGTGTATGCCAAGTGTACAGTAGAAGTAGGAGGATTGTAATCCTTCAAACAAAGCTCTTACCGCATCTGCCATGTTGACCACTGCTTTGGCAAAGTTCTTGGTTTGGCTGCTAGAGCGACGCAGCTGTACAAACTGTGGAGACACAAAGATACACAGATGGTGTAAGACATGGATCACATTCACTCCCTCACACACAAATACACGCGCACACACACACACACACACACACACGTTTGTAATTGTACGGATCCTGACCCAAAGTGTATATTTATTGGAATGTTTTACTGATTTTATTTTCATGAATTATTGGCATTGACAGCCCACAATGCCTGCCACTATTTGTATGAATTTTTTATTTTTCTTTATTTCCATCTATATCCCTTATGACAGTTTCCAATTACATGTTATCATCTGTACATTTCCGAAGGCAGTTGTTATACTATAGTTGACTTTCACCATGACATACTCGGTTACTTGATGCCACAGGAAAAAATCCAGCAGCCTAAATGTAGCCTTTTTTATGTGTAAGACAAGCAAACGTGATAACAACCGGGTTAATGTACACTAACTAGGCTGGTATATGGTTAGCAACAAAGAACATGCTGGTATATCAAGGCACTGCTGGACAGCCTCTATGACCCGGGCAACTCTAAATAGACACACAACTCACCATTTCGTTGTCGTTGACCACCATCAACTCGATATATTTGGTCTCAGTCTGGACAGAGGACTTGCGAACATATCTCTTGGAGCGCCTCAGCACCCTAGACCCCTGCTGCTCCCTCATTTGGTTCGGTCTGTCGTCATCTCCATCACCTCCTCTGCTATCCCGCTCGGTGTCCTCTGTACAGTCTGGACACACACAAGAAGCAAAACTGCAGACACTTAGAGCAATATTATGTTTTTTCTTGTGCGATGAGGTGTAGTGCAAACAGTCCTATCTCAATTTCAGTCGAAATATTACATTTCCAAATCGAAAAAGCTGTGGGTTTAAAAAAAATAAAAACATTACACCCCATTCAATTATCACATTTGTTTGGTCTGAATTGTCCTCTCTCACTGGTGTGAAGAGAAGACAAATTTAGTTTTTTACTGACTACAATAGCTTTTTTGGAGTCTTATTGGATAGTAACATAAAGAATATATGTGAAATGTGATAAAATATTAATAAAAATAGATACATTTTATATAGCGCTTTTCTCAGTACTCAAAGCCGCTTGATAGACAGACTTAAAGGCAGTATTATTCTGATGTGATACGGGCGCAGTAGTTGATGTTTAAAATGCACACCTGGACAGTGGGGGGAAAGTCTGATATCAGGCATCCTGCGGATTAAGTGAGCACCATCATCCTATAACAGAGTACACCCAGATGATATTAGACACAAAAACAGCATCTAGACTCACAATAGTTGAGTAATAATTACTATAACTACTCTGACTATTTACCTGATTGCTTCCATTGTGAACAGGCTCAATCCCGTAAGAGAAGAAGCCATCAGAGAACATGCCGCTAAGGAGCAACAACAAGAGAATGATAATGAGATGCGGAGCAGAGCGAGACGGACAGTTAAAATTAAGTGATTATGTGTTAAGCAAGACGACAAATGTGGTTTTAAAAATAAAGGTTTACTGTCAGGCTCACCACAGGCCGTGGCAGGTGGAGAGAGCTGCCCAGGACTTCGGTAAACCTCTCAACCTTCCCTGGTAGTAGCAGTGCTCCCCTCCCTGTGGACGCAACACACCACTGTTCCATAAAACAACCTCTGCTAACACACGGAGGCTTTACAGGCTCTCTTTTATTATACTTCGTTGGGTATCATAATAGGTCAGCTCTGAGGGAAGAGTGACTTCCCTCTCCCTTTTTCCCCACTATCGCGTTTATGGCACAATCTGTGACCTACTTGGGTCCTGTGCTCTACTTCACTCTATTCTGCTTCACTGACAACAGAGGTGGAGGTAAACCCTCGACAAGGATCTGTTCAATAAATCAACACTCAGTTTGGCCACATGGTTAGATCTGAGAATTTAACATGGGAAGACTGAACAGTAGGCCAGCTGCAACTGGAAAACACAATGGGAGTAAAATTGGAATTGAGCTCTGCTCTTTCCTGTCCTTATAACAACCTAGACTACCCCAGTAGCTTTTGTCTCCAGCTAACACTCCCACAAAAGCGGCCACAGCGCTTCACGAGGCCACAGTGGTAAAGATAAACCACCACAAGTGAGAAACACTGGTTCACCTGCATCAGATTGGGTTCAGCGGGGCGTGTAAGCCTTGCCACAACAGGTGCAGCATCACACCTTGTCCCGCAGCAGCATCAGAAGCATCACATGAGCACTCTGACCAGCTGAGAGACAATCTGGCCTGACTACAGGTCTCCATCCACCAGCCCTGTAAGCTTCCTCTCCCCCTCCGCCGCTCTGGGAACAAACCAATTGTCTATGAACACACACACACTACCAAAAAATTACTCCCCCCTGATCCAAAGCTCATCTTGCCATTGTGTTAACCGGCATTTTACCCCTCATTTTCCCTCCTCCTCCTCTCTCGTTGGATCAGTTCTCCCCTCCCTCTCGCTCTTCTTTCATTCTCTTTGCTGCCAAGAACTTAATGACACCGCTGAGCTAACTGGTTGCTATGGAAACAGGCTTGTGATAGGTCAGGAGGACTGAGGGAGAGTTTGGAACGATAGTGGTAGGGGACATGGAGTGCTGGTTGGGTGGGTGGTTGGGTGGGTGTCTGCTGGGGGGGCAGTAAGTGGTACATTTATACAGAAAAAAAATAAATAGCCATCCCTCCTGGCTAGAAGAATGCAGTGACATTCCTCTGGTCTGTCCTGAAAAGCACACACCACATTCGATGTCAAGGCTTTCATCCATTTTCCTGTTATTTCTTAATTCTTTTTCCGCGCTTGTGCTTTGACACCACGGGCATCCGCTGCCTTTCTTCTTGACTGTCTGAGAAAGGCCAGAGCAGAGAGGCTGACAGGAAAAACCCACGTATGTAGAGCACAGAAACATACATACTCTTAACGGTTACATGGCAGCCTACTTTTGAAGCAGAGAGCACATAATACACTTTCTATAAATAGATCAAATGGGAGGATGACATCAAACTGTAAAACCTCCAGAAAACATCATAATCACATAAAAAGATCAGCCTTATAACAGTGTTAATGTGGCAGCTTATTAGTTTTAGTCTCATTTTATCCTTCATACTTTTAGTCTCTCTTCATTTTGTCAGCTACTTTCTTATTTAGTCCTAGTCTCAGTCCTGTGTCAAATGTCCTTTTTTAGTCATAGACAGATTATATTGAACGTTTCAGTCAATCTAGTCGAGCCAAAACCAATAATTGTATCATATTAGTTTCCCACATAAGACTTTAACTTTATCTGATGAAAAACACAGTTTGAATGATTAAGAATACAGCTTTGCGTTACTCCTAAATCTTTCGGACTGTGCTCATTAGTGATGCACGGTTCAGACGTTCTGCCAATCGGCACCACCCAACATGCAACAACATGTGTTAATCAACCACCCAAACCTGAACCTGACCCCACCTGCAAACTGTGAGAGACAGAAGAAAGAAAAATGGAAGGTGACGAAAATAAAGAGGGACTTCAGTAAAGATAAGTTAATTAAAGGTAAATAAAGGTAAACATTTTAGACTTGTCTTTTTTGTCAACCATATTCCATGTTGATATCATCACAGTTAGTGCAAAATGACTTTGGTTCTTTATCGTCATCTTCTTAGTCATGGAAAAAAAGGTTGCTGACGAACATCATAGGTCGTCATAGTTTTTGTTAACAATAATAACGCTGTCTTAAAAGATACAAACCACCAAAAAGCATGTCTTCTGTTCCCAAAACGAGACTTTAGACAAACAGATCTGCGTTAGATGATGAGACATGGGAACTGTTATATAATAAGTTCTAATGAGGCACTGCATCTGACAAACAAAACTTTAAATGATTTCTAAGATTCACTGGCAACGGCATCAGTGTAAAATGTGACAAAGTCTCAGTTTCTGCAGCCAAAGAACTGAATGATGCACCGCCGCTCTGGTCATCCCATTAACATGCTGCCTTCTTTGTGCCAAAAAACAAGTTCACTCACTAAAAATCTTGTTGGTACACATCCCCATCCCACGCTAACACTCTTACCACCAACTGCGAGGGTCTGCCATCCTGATTAAAGTGTCTTTCCACATATTCTGAAGACAGGAGATGGCTGCAAAGAGAGGAGAGACACTATGAACATCACTAACAGCATTATCTCTATCCCCATGTAATAACAACTGGTTTCATCTGGGTTATTTCCCACCTCTTGATGTCCCCTCAAATGCATTTCACAAAGAGTAAGTGGACTTATTAACATGTGGTGTTAATAAAAACCACTGTAACCTCTTAAACATGCAACAGTGTGTGTCTGTGTTTGCCACATTGGTATTTCCCATCTTGTCATGTAACATAATAGAGACGTTAAGTGCATTTTAAGTGCTGGAAAATGCTAATGAGAACAGCTGCAGGGAATTATGAGCATATTCTATTACAAGTGTGTAATAAAGGGCAGATCTGATGGTTTTTGCACGGTAATACTAACTGGTTTAGCTCCAGGTCCAGAGTGAAGGTGTGTCCAAAGGCTTCCACTTGGAAACAGCTCTGGGCCAAGTGCACGGGCTGAAAAAAAAAAAAAAAAAACGCCCCACAGTGACAGAGACAGATTTCATAGTTGATCAATCAAAATGTAACAAAAGAATTGTGGTAAAGGGTGTCGCTCTGTAAGAGCCGACAGGGTGATTGTGGAAAAAGTCCCATGAATAATTCAACAGAATCAATAGTTTGTACGCTCTAAAAGCAACTTGGAAGTTGCAATATTATGATTGATAAAGTCTCCATTGATCGACAGTGGCTGCCAACATTCAGGCAGGCAGGACTGCAGAGAGCTATGGTTGTTTAAAAACTAAGGGATTCTGTGATAGAGATGTATGGAAAAGGAGGTGAAGAGGAGGAGGAGAAAACTTTACCGGCATGGTCTATATTCAGTCACGCTGTGCCAAAGCCCCTAAAGGACAGCTGGCAGAGCTGAGGATGTGAGGAGACAGCAGGGCCAGGAGAGAGAGAGAGACATTTACTGCAGACTAAACAGTGTGTCTCTTCAGCAGCTCTGACTGTGCCAGCGTGGCTTTGATCTCAGTCTGGAGGAACCAGGCTGCAGTGAATCACTGGGCTTTTACAATAAAATGCATCACCATCCAGGAATTATTCCCTACAGTGAGTACGGACAACAGATTTCTTACTACTGTCTTGGAGAGGAGGCTGAAGCATGGTGTCCTTCACTGCTTCTGTCTCTGTAAAGTAACGTTGTCCCACAGCGTTACATTAGTTGCATTTGATCTTTATGCACGATTGCTCTTAAAGTGGTTGACAAATCATTTTAATTTATCTTCCTCAGTGGAAGGAGTTGTTGAGTTGCAATGATAATTAATTTTATTGTTATTTAAATTTTTGTGAGCACTTTATTGACTTGACTTTTCCTTCTTGAAAGAACAATCTAACCACCAGGTCCTTTCAGCTGCTCTGGAGCTTTCCATAATATCAACCATCCATCTTCCCACAGGCCTTTTTGAGCCATGGTGGATATTAAAATGTGAATGATTTATTATGTAGTATAAGAATCAAACGTAATACAAAATGATGTGGATGGCGTATTTGGTTACTTAACCAATAAAATCAATTTCAGATAACAAAATGTTGTCTTCATAAAAAAATACTAAAAAACAGTAATCTCCCAATTTACTTTGGTGTCAGATGAACACAACAAAATCAACAAAACAGATAAAAGAAAATAAACGAGCAAGGCAAAAAATAATGCTGCCTCACCTATTTTCAACGCAGCACGATGTGACAGAGAAGAAAAAAGGTTCAGCTCATCCCCTGCTGCTTCTAAATTTATCATGTCCCTTATTTCAAGTGTCTTAAATATTTCAAGAAATAAAATAGCAGGTCTAGACAAGAACAGCAGCTGAAACAACAAGACTTCTGAAACCTTGCCTACTTTGCATTGTCATCACGTGGATCTTCGGAATGTATATTATGTTAGCTGTTTTTTATTCATACAGCATCTGTCCGGGTTAAGACAGCTTCTCCTGCAGGAGCAACAATATCCATCTTAACTATAGTCTCCCAACATGTGAACTGTGTGTGTGTAAGGAGCCTGATGTAGTCTCATAATGAACTACATCATATCGGCCTCATCGTAAGAGAGAGAAACAGGGGTGGGTGTGGGGTGGGGTGGGGGTGCTCAAGTCTCTTGGACCACGCAGCACTTCTCACACAGGCCTGCTTCATAATTAATGGGGACATACTTCAACACACCACTGAATAATGAAGAAGTCGAGGGCTCAGCAGCCAGATGATTGGACATAATGACTGAATATTTCAGAACAGGCTAAGCTTTGTCATGTGGAGATAAGGGGCAACTACAAAAACACATGCAACCATTTATACAGCTCTTTGATAAACTGTACACTTACTACGATGCATGCACGGTAGTATACAAAGCAAGACAGAAGGTTTTAGTTTCAGAACTTGTTGCCAGATGTTACAGCTTGAGTTCAGGGAGGAATGAATGACGTAAAAACAACCACTTGTCTGTCTTGGTTTCACCCCTCAGCTGACACGACTTCACTGTGGACATTCAAAGGCATTTTCAATGACTGCTGGGTCAAAATCACAAGGAGCTGCTGCAAGACCACAGTCTGTGTGCAAGTGCAAGACACCACCCTGCTCTGCCATCCCTGTGTAGCAAGAGCTGCACACTGGAGAAAATTAGGTTCCCCATCAGCGGAATAGTCTTGGTGCTGTCACACCCATACATGTCCACGCAGACTTGCTACAATGCCACCAATAGTGAATATCCTTTAGTGAGGAGGATGCATGCTGAGCACCAGACTTAAAATTCCTCAAATATTTCCTGAATTTCATGAGCTGTAGCTGCCCCATTTCATATGATTTTGGTCAGAAAAAAAGAAATGTTCTACCTGTAATATGTGAGGTAATAATGAATCCTCTGATTTTTTAAGCCAATCTTATAGATTGCCAAACTGGGATTCCTTCTTTTGAATCAAATTACAGTGAGAATAATATATTCCTCATTTTGCTGGGAGATTCCTGAAACCTTGTCAAGCACCCCTTGGTGTACCTGGCCCCCAAATTATGGATATGAATATTACGAGTCACAAAGAACAGAGTGATCCATTGTGAAAACAGACAGGGGATCTGAGAGAGTGATGTCAAGGGGTGTGGTGGGGGGTGGTTGACAACTTACCAAGTTGTTCCCGGTGCTGTTCTTCACCCTGGTATCCAAGTAGTCATGAGCCATTTCCTCCTCCGACTTGCTCTGCTGCAACAGCCGCTTTGGATAGGTGACCTTGGTGGCAGTGTCCCCGCTGTCCGGCTGCCCTGCCGGGGTAAACCAGTCCCAGATGCCCTCATCCTGCACGGGGCTCCTGTCCACAGCTGCAGATAGTAACAACAAGAGAAACTCTCACCATAGGATGTGAGTGTGCACGTGGTTCGGCGAGGTAGGGACACACCTGAGCCTGTCTAAATTGGACCTAGTACTAGTGTAGAAAGAAAAGCAAAGGGTTGAAGTTGCATTACAAGGGATATAGTTTTAATAAGTCACAATGAGCATTCAGATCAGTGATTTTTCTGTAAGATAATGGTTTGGTGACCTTATTCATCACACTGACCAGTTAATAGTGTTTTTTTTATTAGCTCTATTCTAAAAAAATTCAGTGGAAATAATGAGGTTGTAATGGAAAATAATTGATGCATAATTTGTCAAAATGTATAGGCTCTGAAGTAGAAGCCCATATTGACATAAACACAGGGCCTAGCTTCAAATATCACCAATCAGGCTGTACAATAGTTGCCTTCATGATTGAAAAGTTATCACCGTGCTTTTAGAGGTTTATTGGATTAAACAGCGCTGTAAATAGTTATGTGTACGTTGGATATAAGCGATGGGGCTGCGATGGAAATGTGTCGGAGAGTGCTTTCATGGCACCGAGCTCCCGCTACAATAAAATCACTACTATCAGCCTACAACCGGGGTGAAAAAAAGTGCTGCTGCAAGGGGGAAAAAACGCGGATGCAAAGGAAACGAAAAGGGTGCTCCCGCTCTCTATTCACCCCCCCCCCCCCCCTTCTCTCTCTCTGTCTTACCTGAGACCGCAAGCCTCTCGCCCACTGCAGCAAAGACCATGAAGCACCACACCGCCAGCATGATCTTCACATATTCCCCCGGATTACAACATCGACAGAGCCACAAAATGTCACGATGCCGGCCGACGGAGGGGAGGAAGAAGAGCAAAAGGCGCACAGCAGGAATGGTGGCGAAGAGCGATAGTGAATCTGCTAAACATCTGATGATGCGCGTCCTCTCATCTCTCCCTCTCTCTACGTATCTCTCTCTCTTTCAGCTCCGACAAACGCCGCGATTGAGAATTTGGATTATAGAATGAAACATAACCTCGGCCTATAGCGGAGATGATCAATACCGGCCTATAGGCTGATCGGTGAGGAACGGGAGAGTGGGCGCGTCGGATGCATGGCACCGTAAGGCTGCGCGGGTGCGTATGGGTGTATGGATGAGGTTGTACGTGAAGCCTATGTGCGAATCTGCGGTATGCGGAAACAAATTGGAAAAGGAGAAGAGGAATGCGTTGGGTCTGCGGTGAGGAGGACACGTGGGACTAGTGGTACCCTCCCTCATCCCTTGCAGCCTCCTCCTCCCGTTGCCAGGGAGAGGATGCGACAGGCGGGATGATGGTGAGGTGCACCGGCCATAAACAGGAGCCATAAAGGGGATTTGGGATTATTCATTCATTTTCTCAGTGTAGCTACAGGTATGAATGGCAACACTATCTCGGGATGTATGAAGGTAACAGGTTTGCAGAAAATGAATGTGTGCACAGAGACAGACATTACAGCTGAAAATTACTAAATGCATATATTGCATATACTGTATTCCTCCTGTTTCTATGGTAACATACTCAAACAGTCAAGAACATGTTGTCATTCAT
The DNA here is from genome assembly GCF_963691815.1 of Echiichthys vipera. NCBI lineage: Eukaryota > Metazoa > Chordata > Actinopteri > Perciformes > Trachinidae > Echiichthys > Echiichthys vipera. Next base: position 18,315,410 of record NC_139842.1, read on the forward strand.
ATTTTTACAAGAAATATTCTGCTGTTTCACTTGTAGACAAGTCCTTGCCTTCATCTGCCGAAGTTATATAGTTCTATAACTACATATGGATAAAACAAAAACTGGCTCAGCTGTAGGGTGACTAATATCAACATGATTAGCCTATAGTGAGGATTTGATATCTGAGTGACAACTGCTAACAAATACGAGAATTACTGCACTTTGATGCTCTGCTCCTTTTCCAAGAGCAATTCAAATATACATGACATACATTTTTTTAATCTCCGTATAACAATACGGCACAGTGCGCATGTGCCTGCCTGAATCACATGTTTAGTGTGTTTTCAGTGTAACAAATGACTGTGCATCATTCAGCCTGCTGTTGCTGCTGTTGTCACTGGAGGAGACGCCACAGGAGGGGGCAGAAGTGCCACGAAGCACTCGTGCGAGAATGAAGCCGGTATACTGCAGATATAAAGCAGCCAGGCAGTGAAATTTGGGAGACTCAGTTCCCTTCCTTCATACAGAAGAACCGGATCGTCTGCGAACATCACATCACTACAATATGGATCTGAAGTTAAATTAAACTGTTTGCATTTCTAAAAAACATCGCAATGATTGAAAAGAGGTAGATTTGCTCATTTTGATATTTACAAAATCGTTTTTTAATTAAGGCAACAGTGACATTTAGCTTACATGGAAACTAACCGTTCAAATGCAACAAGAGTATTTGATGTAAAAATAAATGTCACATGTGTGTTGTGCATCTATTGATGTGAAGTACTTTGTGCTCCTGAATTTAGAAAAGAGACAGCGCTTAGTGTTGAAGCAGGACAGGTTCTTCTACAGATGAAGCCGTTTCTCTGGCATCTTCATTTTGGAACACAGTAAACAGTTACAAGTTAAAATACCATGATGAGTATAAACATATTGCTGTGTAGATCTACACTGGCAACACATTTAGTAGTGATTTGGGACAGGTCCTACTGTAAATGTAATTAAGTTCAAAAGACAGTGTACCAGCATACAATCACTTGGGAACCATAACCACAGATCGATAAATGAAAAATTGACACTGGAGACCTGCAGTACTCTCTGTGTTGCTGTCTCAGCCCTGCCTGCAGGGTTTGCTTCATTGATGCAGTTTCAGTCTTCCAGCAGCCATCCTCCAGCACATCCCGCTAATTGAGCCACATTGTGCACTGACGGCCCCCCTCTGAATATTTCATCTACCCCCGTTTGGGACTTACAGGGATCAAGACACAGCTGGGGAAAAGATGGAGGGGAGAGCAGCAGCAGGAGTGCAGCATCTAACTCAAAACAGACAGACGTTCAGATCAGGTTGGCCTTTACATCACCACGGTGCCTTAAAGTACATCTATACATCTGATCACACAGCAGTGCTGATGCAGTTAATTAAGGGCAGGGCAGTAGTGTGCTTAACTTAGACAAATGAGCGGCTCCTGTGGGTTCTAAGGAATTCAAGGGGACTCTGAAGAGGGATAAGACAATGAGGAATGTATAAGAATGACTATTTGAATCAACTAGCTTTGTCCGTTTACAGCAGCTATTGCCAAAAAAAAGTCATAAAGGGAGGACCATTCCCCTAAAAATTTCCTAGAAATTAAACAGACACTGCAGTATGTTTGTTGGTTGTGCAGAGTGAGGGGAGACACAATTAAACTTACTCATTGCAAATATCTATTTTAAATTAAAAGACATATATTATACTCTGGTTAATTGTATTAATACTGCACCATAGTTCATTTTCATTCCAGCACTATTATTTAAAGTGTATAGTAATATATTTCCTATCTCTATCTTCCACATATTGTTACAAGAATAATAATGCAAATACCTATTTCTTACACCTAGAAGTCGATATTTACTGCAGAAGAATGTACATAAGTTTACATATCCTTATTATATTTTAATTATTATTATTATCTGGTGTTTTCGTTCAGGTGAATTTCTTTTTATACATGATTCTATTCAAGAACGGAGGAATTATAACAAACCAATTTCCCCCTCGAGATCAATAAAGTATTAACATTTTCTAGATATATGTTGCCTACTTAATTGATCCCATATTGGTAAAGTATTTTGCAGGTAATTCAAATATTGCACATTGAAAATGTTTGAAATGTGCAAATGTGAACCATGTGCAGTCCACACACAGAGACACACTACCCTCTACTGTGTGGATAGCTGTATCACACTACACCACCAAAAATATGTTATTTGCAACTGAATGAGCCAGAATAAGGACAAATACGAAGACATACATAATCAGTTTTCCCATCTTTGGAAGAGAGATGATTACATTTTAGCTGGAGCTCTGTTTGTATGCTGACTTTAAAAAAAAATTTTTATTGCTGTTATTCATTTGTATTTGGCATATCATCCTGATTTTTCATCCTTTTCCCCCACTTCGCCCTGTCTCCTGACACAGTATCATTAATAAAACGTTAGTCTCGTCAAACACAGACAGGCAACAGTTGTCTGGCATTGAGCAGCTGGAACATGTCTTGGCTTTGCCCATGTTTCACGTGCAGAGTCTAGCGGCGCAATTGGGTTAATTAGTTGCAGCTTTACTTCTTGGGGGTTGCGAAGTGTTGAAATCAGTGAACACTGCTGCTTCCAATTAACCCGTTTAATTCTCCCGAGAGGCTATAAGACAGGCTGGCGAGCGGCGGTCTTTCGATTAGATAGTTTCTTCGGACAAGTGCACAGATATGGAGGGGAAAATGAACGGTGTGCCCAAAGGCAAACCTGTGGACGGCCCGCAGCTGTTCAACTGCTCCCGCGCGGACTGTGGCGCGACTTTCACCAGACAGTGGCGACTGAGAGAGCACGAGACGGTGCACACAGGAGCGGTGAGGAGAAGCTTTACCAACCTGCCACAGGCATGTTCACCCCTAACACATTTTGAAGTCGTAGACTATTGTTAAAATGTTATTAAATGTCCACAGCGCCCGTGTCTCTGCACAATCGCTGGCTGTGGCCATCGTTTCTCGAGGAAGTCCCACCTGAGGCGCCACATGCTCAAGCACAGAGGAGTGAAGCAGTTCCTGTAGGTCTCATCCAGAAGTTCTCTCGCACCCTACGGACTCGTTTTAACTTTGCTTTCTGCAGGTGCAAGTTTGGGATCTGCACGCGGAGTTTCTTCCACGCGGGGAACCTGAAAAGACACGTGCGCTACGTCCACGGAGACAAAAACAAGTATTTCAAGGTAGTATACAAATGCATCCACGAGATGGCGCCATTATAACGGCGTTCCCTGCTCTTCGTGTTGACTCCACTTTCAAGTCTCTTGTCATTCTTACCACTTGACTGTTTTCTCCTCCACAGTGCAACCAGCCAAAATGCTCCTTGACCTTCAAAAAACGCCGATTGTATAAACTGCATTTAAAGGAGCATGGCGTACCTGTGAAGTCCAAGTATGTCTGTAGTACATTACATCTCTAAAAAAAGGGGTTACATTTTGCTTTAGTGTAAATTATTGTGGTGTAAAATAAGCTTTGTCGTGTGAGTTAATGAAATGCCTGAGATCAGATCCAGACGAGCCTGTTAAAGATTATGCACTTGCCATTTTAATTAATCAGATCTTTGATGCCTGGAGTACAGGCTCTATCAGAGACAAATGCTGGTCACAGTCAGAGTGGGTGTGGCCCCAGTTGACTTAGTTAAATTTATTTTTATCTTTTCTGCCAATTCCTGGTGGGGTTCTTAGGTGTTCTAAGCCCGGCTGTGCTGCCACGTTCGACTCCCATATCGCCCGAAAAGCTCATGAGAAGAAGCACACAGGTTGGTCTATTTCAGTCTCAGTGGGGGTCCTTTCGTCTTCCATCCCTGTAGAAGTCTTTAATTAAAAGGGAGCTGCATTTGCATGTAGCCTAACCTTTTCATGCATCTAAGTCATTTCAGGACATGACATTTATGGTATATGGTTCCTTAGAGGGGCCCAGAAGGGAGCCAACTGGTGACCTTTGACCTACTGATAACACTCACTGGCCTTGTTTGGTCTCTGCAGGTTACCGCTGCCCTCATGCTAACTGCCAGGTGTTTGAACACACCTGGGGGAAACTTCAAAAGCACATGACCAAACATCCAGGTGAATATGTTGGCATAGTACAAGAGTCCTGAAATCTATCCCAAATGTATTGTTTCTCACATTTTAAAAAATGTGTTGTAGCTTCGTACACATGCCAAGCATGTAAGAAGGTGTTTCAGAAAGCGGTTACTCTGCGGAAGCACAAACTGATCCACGCTTCCCATAAACCCGTGCTGGTTTGTCCCAGAGAAGACTGCCAGGCCTACTTTTCCACAACCTTTAACCTGCAGCACCACATCCGCAAGGTGCACCTGGAGCTCCTCAAATACAAATGCTCCTTCTCCGACTGCCAACGCATGTTTGCAATGCGCGTAAGTCACTTGTCTTCCATTACTTGAGCTATAAGGCTAGGAGATATCCTAGGATGTTTTTTCTCCTTTGCATTCAAGAAAATCTATGTAATTTCTGACAGTCCAGTCCCTAAGTATTTCAAATGGTGTTAAAAACACGGGTGATTTGTGCACATTTACTGCCATTTTGTGTTGAACAAACTTATATTTTATTACGGCCTTGTTCTATCCCACAGGAGAGTTTGGACAGACACCTGCTTCGCCATGACTCAAGCGCTGCCAGCCTGAAGGTAAGTCTGTCACTATCCAACAGTGAAGATGTGGACTACAGCAGTGAGCTCTAAAGCTATCTGGTCAGGGGGCTACGGATTATGGATTCCTCTTTAAACCTTTTGAAATATGATGCCTCTGGCTGCTTTTGAGTCAGGGGTTTATATGATTTCATTTCCAAACACATCCCATTTCTACTATATGCATTTTCAAATGATATAGTTGGCAACAAACTGCAAAAACCGACATATTGCTCCAAAACTTCTACCCTAAATAGTTTTATTTATCCCAACAGAAACGTAAGCGGCCTAAAAAGTCCTGGCAAAAGCGTTTGGATGGACAGCCGCTGCCCCTTGTGGAGGAAAACTTGAGTGGCCTCTTCAATCTGCGAATGCGTTTCTCCCGACGCGCCAAAGTGGAAACCAACCTTGCAGGCCTCTTCAATGAACGCAAGATCTTTCATTACATTGACCCAGAAGTCAACCTGCGCAGTCTGTTTGGTATCAAACCTCCTCGCCCTTTGGAAGAGATCCCTGAGGTTGCACCACTAAAAGGTTAAAAAAAAGATGAAAGAAATCCAACCGAACTAGCAGCAAAGTTTGAATGCCAAGTTTGAACTTCCTGACATTTGTGCAGGCTTTTTTAAGTTGACCGTTTTTCCTTAATCTTTGAGAAATTGGGTTTCTTTGGTTTAGTTTTTTTAATGTAGCTGATGTACATTAAAATATTCATTTCAAAGTGATCTTTTGAATGTCACTTGACACATTGATTAGGATGAAAAGCTTTTGAGATTTTCAAAGAGTGAAAGACGACAGGTCTTAAATCGCTTATTTTGTAACATGACATTTGTTGACCCAATAAAATGAGTTACATTTTGATGAAATTGGTATCTCAATGCTGCTTCACATTCATTTGAGAGTTAAGAGAAACTGAGCTGGAGGTGTGCCCGCCAGTAGCAGTTGCTTAAGAGGTATCCTCTTGCAGGTTTTGTCTGCTCCGTCTCTTTTCATTGCGTTGGAAAGAGCATCTCATTATTGGCACACCACAACAGCTGTTCTCCTCCAGCATCTATCCTTTGTGCCTGCTTTGGCGTCACATGTTTGGCATTTGCTGAACATGTTGGAGCTCATTAAATATGGACAAAAGGACTTATGAGTAAGAGCTGAGTCACAGAAAACCTGTCAGTTTTGGGGGCGGATGAGACTTTTTGAACACAAAGTTGATGGGTATCAGCTGTCGAATCTGTTCAACTGAGGTTATGGTGCTGCAGTAAGATACTAAATAACATTAACACTACAGTTTTACCACTTAGGTAAGCCTAAGGGGCTCTCTAGGTTTGCAGAAGAGCTGCATCTAGTTGCATGATCAATTTTCTCTATGAATAATTTATCATTATGGGTTTCTGTGTTGTGGTTGGCAGTAGTGGTACAGGTGTTCACATATTTTACAAATGGTAAAGTAGCAACACACCCTGGCAGGTTAAAGTCCTGCATTACAATTATACTGAGTAAGACTGGGTATCTGCAAAAATTTTAATACATTTTAATGTTTCATTACAGATGGGGTGCTGATTTTAGCTATTGGACATACCAGGGATGTTTTTTAGGCCAGGGACCCCCTACTACAAATATTGTATTCAATTTCGTTGCATATTCAATGGGGCCTAAAACAGCTAGGGTAACCTAAAGCCTATACCCACAGCTTTTTATAGCGCATACAATACTAAAACAATTAATTATACATAATGTTAGACCCATATCTAAGGCACATTGGATCCTTTGGCTCAATTGTACCTGTACAATGACTACCTTAGCCTATCATCAAGGTTACTTATTTTTTCACTCTTATCTTTGCTAATAATACTTTCATTCATGTTAATGTATCATTCCATCTTTTGGATGGAAAGATTTCCAAACACTTAGGTGGACCCCCGTTTAAAATCGTGATGTAAAGCTGTCAGTACTTACTGTAGTGGATTAAAAACGTTGGCTGCAATATTTCCCTCTGAAATGCCACTGTGGCGTTGAAATATAAAGTACTGAGTAAATGTACTTGGCTACGTTTAGCCGTCACGTAGCAACAGTAACGTTACGTAGCAACAACGTTACGCTAACGTCTAAACATTTACAGGTGAAGACGGAAATGTGTATATATACTATTTCGAGGGAACAAATATCCACAAATAAGGAATAATGGTAGTTTAACAGGATGGATTTCGCTAGTAACGTTAGTGAAAATGGTCAACAGAGACACCCACTTTTCTTCTTCGTCTCTCGATTAACTGGCACCGCCACCGAGAAGTGAAGGGGTCAAAGGGAATCCACAGTGCGCATCGTAAATTAATTTTTTTAATCTTTTTTTTTTTTTTTACTTTGTTGAAAATGTACAAAATAGATATGGCAACATCTATGTTCATGTAGTGCATTAATGGCAGTCTACAAAGTATTTTCCAAATGGCACAACAGCTTTGTAATCAAACATTTTGTGATAAAGGATTAAGAGCGTGATCACACTGTCCTTTTGGCCGCGGCCAAAACCGGTTTTTCAGCTAAAGTCTAGTACCTTTAAGCAGTGTGAGCGCACCCGCTCCGCGCTCAACTGGGGCCAGCTGGCCCTCCACGGCCCGCTTGAAATAGGTGGGCTTTAGCGGAGCCGTTTGCACATGTACGAGCACGAGCGTGCGCACGTGTACGAGCACGAGCACGAGCCCTACGGCAGTAGCGTTATGTCCGCCTGTTCGGACATGTAAATAGAAGGACGGACCATGCGCGGACATTTAACAACAACAACAATGGCGGTGAAAGGTTCATGTTGGTGTGGTGCGGAGGTGGAGTGTTTACTGCAGATTTGGTCGGATGAAAATATTCAAAAACAGTCGACAAGACGCACAAAAACTCCGAGGTCTATGGAAAGATTTGTAAACAAAGCCACACACACGCGATCAATGCGTGTGACGTGTTACGGCGTGATGGCGTATGGACAGCAAGAAGCATTGGCCGAGGCCCAGGTAGTGTGAGTACAAACGGGGCTGGGGCGCGGGGATTCTCTCACATTAAGAGAATGGATTACAGAGTCACCTAAGAGCTTTTAGAAATAAATTCCACACAGAATAATCCTATCAATAGAGGAAAAAAGGAAAACATTTACATACAAGGGGAAATACAATTTAATTTCAGTTAGTTTACACAGTGGGGAAGTGTTATAATGAGAATATCAAACTATTTTAAATTATAATTTTAAGGACAGAAAAGGAAGTTTTTTTTAATTGAACTATTACGGTTTACAAGTTAATATAGGGAAGCTTGCACATGAAGACATACACATTAGCTTATATATGCATAACAAGTGCATATAATAGATAGATCATTTATCATCTTTCAGTGGAATGTTATGAATGTGATTAAATATCGAGACATGGTGATACACAATTATGTCATCTAAATTGAAAATTAGAACATAACTGACATTTTTCTGTGAAATAGCAATTAAAATTGTGCATTAAACGTCTTAATACAATTTTAAAATATCAATATTTTTCATTTGTCACATTAAATTCACACAGGACTATGTCAAAATAGACATGCATGAGAAATTGAGCAGCAAGGAAATACTGTGGTTTAAAATGTACGAGCCTCACCCATGACGTAATAATAGTTATGAATAGATTTACCCATAATGATAATCATATCTGACACGTCCCTTGGGAGACCATGCATATAAATCAAAACCTGAAATATTCAAGTGGATTGCCATTTCTGATATTTAACCAGCTGCAGGCTAGAGATCCTGCCAAAAATGCAATGTGACTGTGCATGAGAAAAAAAGAAAGCTCAATACTTTCAGGTTCTTTTAAGTGAAATCTACAAGTAAAGGAAGGGCTTTGAACTATAGCCATGAAGTTAAGCAGATCAACAATTTACAATTGTATACAACTTAGAGAAGCAGCTAATAATCACACTGGGGAGGCTGCAACCAGATTTTTTTTTTAATTGAAAATGATTAATCGATTATCAAAATATTTCCAATCCACTCTATCTAATCCCTAGACTAATGAACTGATCAATGGACTAACCCTTGCATCTTAAGCTTGTGAGGCTTGTGGACGTGCCACATTTCTATTACGGATAAATAAGTTAGATGAATAAGGCTCTAAATGAAAGCCTTGGTAAACATACAAGGCCTATATTTTTAAAATGACTTCTTCTAGTGTTCGCTTATAGTAACATCTTAAGATCAAACATTTTCAGAATGTAAAAGGTTCCTTTCAAGAGACTACTTTTTTGTGTTTTGTGTTAACACTTAAATTTTTTTACTGGTCCGGTGGAGCAATGCTGAGTCCATTTCAAAGCTTCAGCTAAGCTCTGTAACTTGTCTGTTTGGTTTCAGAAAGTGTCTTCACTGCTGTGTTTTTCTTTCTCTCTTCCAAAGGTGATGCTCACGGCTTTGCAGCTATAGAGGCGACCTTCCCTGCTTATAGCTGCTGCTCTGCCTCTTGAGATACATACAATAATCTATCCTACAACAGCTGACCTGCAAGCTCTGTTGAACTGGAGGATCTGCAGCTGCTGAGGCACACAAACATTTATAATTATCCTTCCTGTAGCATTTGTATATCTTATTCATTTGTAAAATATCAAAAGCATCATCGAGGTCTTGTTAACACTGGAACATTGTGTCGGATGTGTTGCAAGGCCGTCAACGTTAACACTTCTCAGATGAGCAATTTCATGCTGGATAGTCTTGTTTCTATGGCGATGCCCCACAGTAAACACGGTCTTCTACACTCTTTATTCTGTTCCTGTGTCTGCAGGTGTTCAGCAGTTGTTGAAAGTACTCGAGTGATTAGATGGTACTTGTTGACTGCAGAGTTGTTTTCCACCAGTGCCATGAAATCCCATAAGGGTGATGTCATAGAGGCCGAGCACCGAACTTGTACCAGCAACACTATCAACCTGAATCACATATACAGTTAACCACAACCTCACCATCACCCCATGACTCTCTGGAAAGGCCATACCAAGTATCCTCATAGTGAGCATGACCTTATACGTGTGACATGCCAAGCTGGATATTTGCAACATGTGCATCAGAGAGCAGCACAAAGTGAAAAATCACAACAAAACCATCACAGCACCATTGCCTGATTAGCTCTAAGAAAACATCTCATCTCATGTCATCGCGGGGGGTCGCAGGGGGCAGCAGCTTTAGCAGGGGACCCCAAACTTCCCTTTTCCGGGCCACATTAACCAGCTCTAACTGGGGGATCCCGAGGCGTTCCCAGGCCAGTGTGGAGATATAATCTAAGAAAACATTAAATGGGTAAATGATGGATTTTAAATATTTGTATTAATATGTGCCCCGTACAGGACAGAGAGAGAGAGAGAGTTGTTTTCATGGCCCTTTGGAAACAGGAAGTTAGTCATTTGGGGAAAACATTAAGTATTTTTAAAATCATATTACAGTTGATCCAGACTTTAAACAGTCTCATGTATTTAAAAAAAAAAAATCTCAAGTTTCTAATCAAATGTGAGCTGTTAAGTTGACTCCTGTGTTTTAGACGGTCCTGGTGACTGTAACTAAAGTTTGATAGGACTTAAAAGTTCATTGCAAATTTCAATCTGCCGTGCAAATCAACAGTGAACATCTGTGATGCCAAAGCTGCAATGGGTTTTGGCTGCCAATGTTGGAAGTTTATCTACAGGAATGAATCATTAGCTTCCAAAATAACCAGAGTGCACAGACTTTAAGGGTCTCACTTTCTCTTAATCTGCTGGTGGATCCAAAAAGCAGTCAAAGGGAAGTGATTTCTTGTTGTGGAGATGTGACATTTCTCTACTTTATTCACACTTTGTGACTAACATTTAATTTGTACATACATCTTCTCTTTTGCAGCTTTAATTGCAGGTGATAGGCTGCACATTTCCCAGGTTGTTTTGCCCACTCAATATGAAAAAAAAATGCACCATCAAAACACTTGAATCACCTTGATACAGCTGTGAATCATTTTTATGCCTGGGATAATAAATGCCTCAACCTACCGGAACAAGTACTGCCGAGTGGTTTGACAAAACAAAATAGTTCAACTAATGTCTTTACTAAAGTAAATCACAGCATTTTTTTGCTTTTACTACTAACACAACAAATGACACTGGATCTCTATATCTGTAATTCATTTACAGAAGTACCGGGGAACATTGTAGATGGTTGCTTCTTTGTGGTTCAACTATTAATAAATAGAAACATTGCATCGTATTCATTTGGGAGACGATTTTGTGCAAACGAGTTAAAATAACTGCATCAATCTCCAGGGACAATAATAGCTAGGAGTCATAACAATCCTAAGTGCTTTCCTCCCAAACAAACAACTTAAAGGATATGTTTTATGGTAGTAGTGCTATAATAGATACATATCTGAAGCTTTTAGGTAATAAACTCTTTTCTGAGATAAATTCGGAAGTAGTTTGTAGTTTTATGAATAAATTCTTGTCCTTTATTCCATAGTTTGTGGAACAGTTCTCTAATTGGAGTAATAGTAACCTACATTTCTCTTTTCCACTCTCATTCTCAGGACATTTAGGAGAAAAAAACAGGCAGTCACAGAAGAAGAGAAACCTTGCTTGAGAAAATCCCAAACCAAGGAGATAAATCGAAGTAGGTTAACCGTATTCAGTCGTCATGCCCTGATTTAGCCTGCTTCCTCCAGAATAGATGACCCAAAACCTCTTCTCCCCTCCGTTTTCTCCCTTTTCCCATGGCCCTGTTTGAGGAGTATAGCTGTAACACAACTGCATGCCTGCTAAACTGACAGGATTAACAAAATAAGAGAAGATAAGAAGCCTTTTGCAAGGGTGTCAATACTGCAGAAAGCTGCAAATAATGCCAAAAGGAAGCTTAAAAAACTGTAAACTGACCCATGTGTTACTTTGTGAGTGGATGATGAAAAAACAACAAAAATTGTGTTCACATTTTCAGGTGTTATCTTGAAACAAGTGCAGCTAATGAGTCTGGAGGGCCACCGCCACAGGAAGATAAATCATGACGCTTTCATTTGCATGATCTTAGCTGACAGGTATGAACCAGAACTGATGATGGGTTCAAAATACTTTTTGAAGAAAATACATAATTGACAACTTGTGTTTTGAAATACTGTTTTGTTGCTTCTTAAGGGGGTCATCCCTATATTCCCAGGGTCCTATGTCGCTTGATATAGCCTAAACTATCATTGTTAGAGATTGGTAAGGGCTACCTTCACTGTGTGAAATGGACGTTTCAAATGCAGTTTAAATGGTAAAAATCATTTCAGCCACTGTCGAGATATCAATGTCTAAAGTCAAGAAAACTGTCTTGCCTGCAGATTTTTAGGGTTTTGATGCTCCTTGGTTGCAGTTTTAAATACACCATTAACGTGAGTCAGGTTAGTCATCAAAACCATGTGTTTTCGTTTAGGAAACGTTTGCGGTTTGGGTTACAATAAGTACATCTGTTATGAAATTAAGTTTCACTTTGACATGGGACACTTGGTCTGAAAGTGTAATATTAACGTATATAATTTTAATTTGGAGTCAGTTGAAAGCCTCGTATGTCACATACAGACGTGCAAGTTTGCCAAAAACTTTAAATATTGACGTTTCTGTTGTTTGCAGAGGGAAATACATTGCTGAGAACATAAAAATTGTCTCCTTAATGAGTCACATTAAGGGGATATTCGCCACTAGGATGAAATTTTGTCTTTAACCTCTGACGCCTTCCTTAAACACAGATGACACCACAGTTTTATTTGAACAGTGAAATGAACCCGGTGAATATGAACACCAGCTGCATACATGTTGCATTATTCTATATGGACATCTGCTCCAACCTGACCTTATAGTCCTCCAAATTATACTTGTCTCAGGCCTAGTCACTGACCTTTGGGCAAACTAAGTGTGCTCAAGCAATCATCCCACTACCTCTCACCTCAGTAAGCTTTTACTCGGTAATTGTACAGTCCTTCATAAATGTTTGAACAGTCTGAAAGGGCCAGTCCCCCCCCCCCCAGCTTTGTTGGTTGTCTGCATTCAGTCAGAGTTAATGATGCTGAAAATCCATGATACACATACCAATTAGCTATTGACCAAAATGCAGCAGAGAGAGACTTCAGACAGACACAGATAGTGGTACAGTGTACTTTATCTATGCTGGCAAAGTTTACCTACACAGATTTATTTGGTTCATAAAACTGACTATCCAAGCAGGAGGTCCCAGTTCCAAGGACATTCGAGCAGCCGCAGTCGCGACCAGGAAGCTGAAAGTCATCCAAAAAAAAAAAGCGTAGACTGAAAGTGTCTGTTTTAAGACTCCTCTGACGCTGTGTCCTGATAACTTCTTATTGACTACTTTGTTGGGTACAGTGGGCCTCTCATTTTTGCTCTTATCCAAGATTGGTTCTTATTTTGTTATTGATTTATGAGATTCACCCATGTTTTCTGATTTTTGCTCTGACGGTAAGGGAAGACTTTGAAGTGGTTGAGAGCACTTTTATCAAGACTTGCCAAGTAATTTAAAATTATGAAGCCTTCTCCCCGTTGATATCCCACAAGATACAAATCTGCTTCTCCCTGCTTATCTGAATATTTGAATCTAGTAAAAACATCCACTCCCACAACACCAGAGGCAGTCAAGCAAATTGTGTTTCTGTGAGAATGAAACCAAGATCTGAGGATATTCTTTTATATATATATATATATATATATATATATATATATATATAGCTGCATGTCAATGGAACAAGATGCCTCACCCTCTTAAATTAAACCCAGTTGAGGGGAATTTCTTTGCACACGGCACAACACCATCACTTATATAGTGTTTAGGGGACATCACCTATGATCTAACAACCATGATCAAGTGGGATTCACCATTCAGTACACATGGACAGCTAAAAATGTGGTGACAGTTAAGAGATTGTTGCTGCGTGAGGCCCATTGTGTCAGATCTGGTTTTCCCTCTCATCCTCATTGGGCCCTCAGTGTCATACCATGGACAGCAGGCTTTTTCTCAGCTTTTCTCGACCATTAAATCCTGTCACATCAAACATCACTGCTCTCCTTTGCCTTCTCTGCTATTTGTCTTCATGGTTTTTCTCTGTCTTCTGTTGGGAGATCACTTTCATGGCAAAATATTCACCTGCATTTTTTCCCTGTGCTGCCTTTGTCTGCATCTGCATTCTCTAATCCTTGCAGCTTCCCTTCCTGTCCGCATGAAAAATGGTGCAAACATGCCTTCAGAGGGCATAATAACGCAAGGGCATATTTCTCCGTCTCAGGCGGTGACAACGGCTATTTATCTTTTTTTGCATAACAAATCACTTTGTGTCTTGGTAGTGCAAATTATATAATGCAATGCAGGTAGCTCTGCAGCACCAGAATAAAGTGAAACTGAATTGAAATGTGTCGCATGTCCACAGGCTGACGACGGATTGACGGTGCAGGTTAAGAAAACCACTATTGTTCCTTCACTGTGACAACAATTTGCATAATACACTCATGGAGTCTCTGAAAATGAGATACTGACGTGATTTATCTTGGCAGACTATCAGAGTCATTTTGATCAGATTAGATGTGATTTTCTTAGCCACTGATCTGTGTTGCTTGAGATGAGACATGATTACCACAGACGATAATTTCAGGTTGATTGCACTTCCTTTTGTTGACAACACGATATCCAACGTTGTCCTTATTTTCCTCACATTCAACGTGTTTGCTGTTTCATCAATCAAAGCGCTTCCAATAAGTGGCTGGTGCTCCAGTCAAGCCTCACCAGTAATTAAAAGAGCTGCAAGGGAGCTATGGGTAAATCTCACCGCTACCTTGTTTTACAACATATTAAAATGACCTGCCAAAAATTCCAACCATTATAATAATTTATCATTGTTGCCAAATAGTGTGACTAACCTTGACTAACCATATCTCTCTCCTGGATATATTCATTTTTCATAAGTTTGTGTGTCTGCCTGTGTGTAAAGAGTCACTGATTGATTTGAACCTGCTGTTTAATCATTGTAAAGGACAATGCAATGTAGAGCAGCCGGCGGTCCAGTGTTCAAATACTGAAATGTAATCCTGAATGATTACTTTACATGAGCTCAACAGCATGAGACAAGGAAAGGTTACAATAACATTAAACCAGCAGTCTGTTTTATTTGCAGTTTTGAAAGAAACTTTATTTATCACTTTGGGGAAATTGAGTCCCCATAGTAACCAAAAGCAGGGATCAAATGAAATGGAAGTTGAAAAATAAGAGAACTAATAAAACACCAAATGGAAGAAAGTAACATTTTTGAAGTAGTAAATGCAGTGACCTCATCTCATTTTGTACTTTTGGGGCTTATAAACCTATTTTTATTTCTCACAGCTCTTATGCAGCAAAATTAATCTAAGTGTTGTTATTTTAAAGGTCCCATATGGGAAAAAGTTTGATTTCTATGAAACAGGACGAGGTGTGAAAGTATTTAAACGCTCAATCTATGGAGAAATGCATACAGCCTGTATTCAGAAACTGTGTTTAAACGAGCGGTCAAGAGTTGAGTTTTTATGTGATGCAGTAACTTTAACAGGACAACCAGGAGCAGATCAAAGGAGGCTTTGTCCTAAAATATGACCAATTCTACTTATCAAACAGCGAGAATTAGAAATAAAGGCCAGCTTCAAATAAAAGGCTGTTATATGCTATATATAGGTAGAAAGTGCTGCTATAGTGACGTAAAAGTCATTCCCCAGCTGCAATGATGGTCTAGATGCGATGATTCGAAAACCCTGACCAATCAGAGCAGACTGGCCTTTTTCAAGAGACAGGCACTAAAACAAAGCATTTCAGACAGAGGATGAATACAGCTACATTCAGAATATATGAGAAAAAGAATGTGTATTTTGAACATTAAAGCATGTAAACATGTTCTAGAAGCAATTAAAAATACAAGTATGAACCTGAAAATTAGGACCTTTTATATAAGCATTGTATTGTTTTTTTATTTTCTTATTTTGTGAGAAATATGGGCACTCAGGTGGTGATATTATAAACCAAATAAATATCTGAAAGAACAACCCAAGCGTCAAGAATGAACTGTCAAGCTCAACGATTTATTGGGACACTTATTGGGTTTCTTGCCCAAAGTTATTAAAATGATACAACTATTCATTTCATATTGTTGTAGTTCTGTCATATCATCCTGACCCAAGGTCAAGAAATTTTCCTTTAGATAATTAGAAAGTACGGAGAGGATGTGGCCGACTAATCTTTATGGCGTTAATTAAAGCTACTGATGGCTTTAATATAAATGATACATATTTTTATTGTGTGCAGTGGGAAATAAAATAGTCCTAAGGCTGAGATACAGGCTCTCAGAAACATCGCTCAAACACTCTTCTTCTTTATCATCATCATCAGGCGCTCACACTTTCATTTCATCTATCTGTCGACTAAAGTAAAGGTCAACTGCGTAGAGAGAAGGCTGGCGTGAGTTGTTCACTATAACAGCTTACCTATGTGTGTGAGAGTGTGTGTGTGTGTGTGTGTGTGTGCTATTAGCGTTGCCTCTGGCTGCAAACTCTCAGGGAGAGAGAGGGGCCACAAGAAAGTGAGAGAGAGGCAGAGGGCTCATGTTTCATTAATAAGGCATATCATAGTGTGTGTGTGTGTGTGTGTGTGTGTGTGTGTGTGTGTGTGTGTGTGTGTGTGTGTGTGTGTGTGTGTGTGTGTGTGTGTGTGTGTGTGTGTGTGTGTGTGTGTGTGTGTGTGTGTGTGTGTGTGTGTGTGTGTGCGCGTGTGTGTGTGTGTTAGTGAATGTGATGCAGGCTCACAGTTGACTGTAATTAGAGGGAGAATGTGTTAAACAAATATAGGGCAATCACTGATTCACAGGAGCGTGGCATCCATGTTGGTCTCGTCAGCGCTAATCAGGGACAGAGCACACCGGGGCATGAGACACTGAAGAAGAAGATGAGTCAGTTAGCAGCACGTTTGACGCATCCGTCATCGTTACCGACAGAGTGCTGAATCACAGTCATGTCAACGTCGGCTGGTATCATTTTTTTCCACAGAGGGAAGGTGAAGCAAGGAAGCAGCCCTGCCTATCTACCTCCTCGCTTGTCAGTCACATGTAATCATCATCATCTTTGACTCCTGTCCGGTCATGGAGCGACTGACCTCCCCGGCCACCTGTCTGTCTGTCTGTCTGTCCGTCTGTCCATCCTGTCTCCCTACCAGACTAAAAAAAAAAAATCTTAGTAAAAGAATACATCTATTTTATAGGAAAAATGCGCCATCTGTGCTGTAACTATTGGATTGATTTCCATAAAAAACGGTCCCTAGAGGATCAATCCTACTGACTTTTCCTTTAGTATCACTATGAGGTTGACATTTGTGGTTCACAGTGAAACCTCGACAATTATTGGACCAGGCTGTTCTCATTCACTGCTTGTACATATAACTACAAAATAATTTCACTGTAATTCTTATGTACTCCATTACTGTTTAACTTACATCATGAGCAAAGAAGGAAATCAGGTGACGTATAGTATAAAAGTGAAACAAATCTGCGTATGGAGGAGAGTTGGGGTTGTGGATGGGTCCCAAAACACGTTCATGTCCCAAGTACTAATCAGAACCACATCCTTTTCTGTAATCTTAACAAGTTGTTTTGGTGCTTAACCAGTCACGTAACGGCAGTGTTGGTGGCTAAACCGAACCGTTGGGGTCAACTTCCGGCCACCATTTCACAGCGTTTAATAGAATATCCATTTTTGTAAGATATCATAGGGCTGGTAAGTCTGACGTAACACCCTTTTTAGAATTGAGTTCCCGGTCCAAACACTCCACCGAACAGAACAAACAACAACGGCCAAACCTGTGAACAATTACGATCACTTCCTTCTTCAGTGTTACACCTTTTCATGGATAGGAAAGCAGTAAAAGATCTGTTCAAACAATGCACTGGAACACAGCACTGCAGCATTGTAGAAATACGAGGCTTGGACCTGCTTGTGCCAGGAAATCCTATATTGAAAGGGCGTTACATCACGACTTGAAAGCCAAATACAACCTGTTTCAGTCATATTTTGTAGATTCCGAAATTTGCTATGGATATACGAAGTCCCTCGAGGATACATTTGAATTACTTTTTGATCGTCTGACCTTTCTAGCTGTAGATCTGGTAAATGTCAGGTTTTTTAAATTCTTTCATTAGTCTTTTGTCAATTTGTTTGCATATAATTGCAATGCAATACAATGACGATCCTGGATACGTTAAAACAATATATCAAATGACAATGTGAAACTACAGAGAATGATCTTAATCTGAAGCTCTCCTCGACTTTACAGAGCTATATTTTTTAGCTGATTGTTGTCTGATTGTTGACCCACATCTTTACTGTTTTAGTTCACTCTCACTGCTCTCATTACAGCAGCAGGCTCCTCTTTTCAGTGAAAAAATGCCTAAAAACCCATTGTACATCGCTTGGCACCAAATAGGAGACAAGCAGTGTTGAAGCATTTAGAAGCTAAATCCCTTTAATTCAGTGTGCAAGCATCTTGCCAGAAATGTCTGAACAGAATAAAATAACAAAATAACAGACCTGGGAAACTGTGTTGTCGTTTAGCTTTAAAGCTGTTAAATTTCGAATCAAATTTTTAACATTTTTGAAACAGTTACTGGCAGTTACTCAACATGATGTATGAGAGAGATGCAGGGCGCCAGAACAAATGGACACATGAATTATGATGTTTATATTCTTCTTCTCTCTTAAAAGCAAAGTTGACCAGTGGGCTGTCCAATCTCCTCCAAAATCCGTTTACATTGATTTTCACGCCAACATTTTGGGAAAGACAGAGCAGAGGTATAACATGTCTTCAAGGTTTGCGTGCCCCTCAAGTGCTACATGAAATAAAAAGATAGCTGATCGTCTTTTTGTCTCACCCAGCACTTAAAAGAAAACCTGTTAAGGCAGCTTGGATTTTATTATCTTCTTCAATTACTCAATTTCTTCAATTTTTTCTTTTGGGTCTGTGTGCACCTTAAAGTTGTTGCGCGTGTCTTTTGTTCGATTACGCAGTGTTTGCATTTGCCTCCCCTTTATGACATTTTTCTCTTCTGTAATGTGTAATACAGGGAGAGGAAATGGGAGTGTAGCTGGAACAATGGCAATTTAAAATAAGACTGAACTTCAACGCCGCTCCTGTGTCATCAACGTATATGTGACAGCAGAATAAATTGTCTCTATTTCCCTCTGTCTGCCCATACTCTATATTTATTTATGTGTGTGTGGTATAGCTTGATGTTAAAGACAGATTATTGCTGCATTTGTTCCTGTGTGGGTGAAACAGAAAGGGTAATGGTATGTTGTACTCGCAGTGGAAGAAATAATTCGTTATGTTTTCGGTCAGTGACAGATCTGTGCGTGCATGCGTGCGTGCGTGCGTGCGTGCGCGCGTGCGTGCGTGCGTGCGTGCGTGCGTGCGTTTGTGCGTGTGCGTGTGTTTAAGCAAACTGTGATTACCTTTATTTTTAGAAAGACTATTCATTTAATCATCCCTTTTTTTGCAATTGGATTCCCCTGACAGCTGCCTTTGTCATGATTTGCCTTGCTTCGATAATCGCTCGCTTCCTCCCTGCAGAAACAAAGTGTGAAAATTGCATACATACTAAAAAGAAACACTAAGGAGACCCTTTATGTGTGTGTGTGTGTGTGTGTGTGTGTGTGTGTGTGTGTGTGTGTGTGTGTGTTTGTTGCAGGAGGGGGTGTATTTAAATCAGTTTTATTCAGGATATGAAGAAGGAAATGGTAAACAAATATACAAACATAGTTACTTTTGCACGAGACACCAGTTTACAGCTGCCATTTGGTAAAAGGCGGTAAAAATATTCTAAATAAAGTGTAAAAACAATTAATTTAAACTGATAAATCTAATATAATGAATTAGGGATTTATTTCTTGATGCTTTTTTTGTAAAAAGGTAAAAAAAAAAAAGGTAGTGAAGATGTTCAGCTGTAGTGAGCTCAGCTGTCAAGCAAACGTATAGGTTTAGTTTGTTCCTGCTGTGATTCTGCCTAAACCACCCCTACAGCACAAACATTTTGATGTTGAGTGAAAAGAACCACATGGATGAGCGATAAAAGACGAGGAACACAATGTTCAGAACAGCAGCTGATGCCCTCTCTGTTTTTCTGTCTCTCTCTCTCTTTCTGTCGGTCTCTATTGATGTTATGGCTCTCTGTTCACCTGGACCGGGACAGAAGGCGCAGAGGCTGTTAGTCCTGACACCTGCTTGGAGGCACAGCGAAAAGGTCACGAGACGTAATAATAACAGCAGGGGATGTTCTGAATAATGATAGTGGACATTTATTATACAGGAGCACAAGTAAACCCCTGCAGGGTCTGTGCAGGGTCGGCCAGACATGACACTGGGCCACAATAACCACATTTACACCAGGCTTTAATTGTCCCCCTCCTACTACCTTAGGAAGTTGTTGTTACGGCCAAGCTGAGCTGGAACAGCAAGCAGAAATAAGGTTTTATTAATAGGCTATTTCACTCTCAGCAGTGTCCCCTCCTTCCTCAGATATTCTCCGTAATACAATCAGGCGAGGTGAGTCCAGACAGTGCCTCTTTACAGTAACTTTAATCATAAGTAATGTCAAAACAGGAGCTGAGAAAAGAAATAGGAAAGTACTTGACAGCATTCCCTTGTTTGCTTCTCTCAAGAGTAACTCTGCGCCAGACTGATGCAAGAAAGAGAGACATTGGCATGATGGAAGTGAAGAGAGAGGCCTAGCAAGAAGATTAAGTGAGACAGTGAAAGACGGACAGTCTGAGGGTCTGTAAAGTGAGAGTAAGCCAGTAAAAATGAAATGAGAGGATTAGAAGAGGGAGAGAAAGTTGGAATGGTTCGACAATGCTCCTCCACACTGGCAAAGTTTCATCAGCTTCAGAGGACTCTCCGTGCTCTGAGTCACAGCAGATGGGAGAACTGTCAAGTGCTAATAGAGGTATAGCAGCCACAGTTGGTGGCGAAACTCAGCCGCATCATCAACCAACCGAAGATCC
The DNA here is from genome assembly GCF_963691815.1 of Echiichthys vipera. NCBI lineage: Eukaryota > Metazoa > Chordata > Actinopteri > Perciformes > Trachinidae > Echiichthys > Echiichthys vipera. The sequence continues at coordinate 18,336,142 of NC_139842.1, forward strand.
ATGCTGTCAAGGCACCGGCTATTGTTTAGCTGGTGTTGGCTGGTGTCAAACAAAGCCAAATTGATAGCCAAAAATCAAACATGCACCAGTAGAGTCGGCCTAAAAAGTAAAACCTTCAGCCAAAAATGAAACTGTTGTTTTCATTTTATCCACTGTAATGTCAAAACATGTTAACATGCCAGAATCTGGACTAATTCCTCAGGAGTCCAAAAGAAGTCTCAGAAAATGATTGCTGATTTCAAGATTCATCAGCATCATAATCCAAGTATTCAGCTGTACTTGTCCTGTTAACAATTCACTGTGTTTATACTCGAAAGCACAAGCACACACAGCTCTACTCCAACTGTAACTTATAATGCAAACCACGCACAGTACCACTAATCTTACCATCAAACAAAGAAGACTTTACTTAGTCCACGTAAAGACGAAAGAGTGACATGCAGGTAGTTAGCTGCCGTATTTAGCTACATTATGCAGTAGTAAAAAGTGTTACCTTGTGTTCGGACAAAACACAAGGTGACGCGATGCGATGCAGTTCTATGATGCTTGTAGCCTACAGCTGTTTTATGTGGATGCTAGTACAGCTAACATGAGACAACGGCAAAGATGCTAAAAGTTTTTCCAGCTACATCTTGGCGAGTTCTAAAGTAATCACGGCACCTGTAGCCTTTTTCATTGATAAGGACTTTTGACCTTACAGTCAAAGTGTCTACCTGTGTATGCTGAAATAAGCAATAAACACAATGACATATAATTCTGGGGGGTCAACCCTATGTTCCCTTGGTCCTATGTTCCCTGGGTCCCATGAAGCTCTGCCTTCGCGGATTAAATTCAGCATTTTGTTAAGGTTAGGGGTTATAGTAAGGGTTAGGGTTAGGGTCTACATAGGTCTATTTGCCGTAGAATCCGGCACTGATTGTGCCTTTTTATATCTCTCATCCACATACAAAGCGGAGAACATAGGACTTATACATTTATGTTCCATTTTTTCCAACTAAATCAGATTGCATCGTATTTCACTGAATTGTTGTATATTATTTAAAACGTATCGTTCCCTGAATTGTATCATAGCCAATGTATCTAGATTTTCATATAAGGGAGAGATGCACATCCTTCATAGAAGGCAGAGCAGAGCTCAAAATCACAAAATTAGTCTTGCGTGATACGCTTGTTGGAGTTTGTAACATACACCTCTGCACATTAGTTTGAATATGAAAGCAAGTTTTGTTCTTTTAACCTTTAATCCTTTTGTGGAGCATTTTTAACCTAGGTTTTTGAAAGATACTGTATAAATAACATTTTTCTCACTCACACAACAACTAAAAAGCGAACCGGTGTATGTGACAGCTTTTTGTTAAATTAGTTTTTTTTCTTTTAACACAAGGTCAACTGTGAGGCTTTAGCATGCTTGACTTTTTATGCTTCATAACACTCACTCACCATTGAGTGAGTAAATAAATAAGGACCAAATTTTCACCCAACCAGTGTTGGTTTCCTGGATTTGACTGTTTATTACTTTTCCTCTGATTTATGTAGCTGCATGTGATGAACTAAAAATGTCGGAATTACTCTCCTCCAGGCTCCAGCGGTGCCATTACATGATATTTATGTTGCTGCTGTGTTTACAGCATCATTTTTGGCATTGCTCAGGGCACAGCAGTCTGTGATTTGAGTTTGGAGTTTGGTGCATTATGCATGGACGACACTAAAACTCCCCATCAAAGCACCTTAGGAGCTCTCTGCTGTCTTTTAGGCCTTGAATAGTATTATAGGCGCATAAAACTATGTCCCGCCTGTCTGTCATGCAGACCTACAGTGTGTGATCAACAGCATTCAAGAGGAGTATCCCAGCATGCAATTTGCGTCATCTGCATACATGGATTGGGCAGAGAATGTTTTGTAAATATCTTTTATTGAGGTATGTGGCCAACCAATGACCCCTGACTCAGGGTACATCCAAACACATACTTAACATTTTGAATTCTGAAAGGTGTGAATACGTGATACATAAAACTAGGCACGATGCAAGACAACAATGTGTTTTGGGTACAGATCATGAATCCAGTTCTGCGCTGGTGTCTTTTGTCTCCAGGATGGTTGTATTGTTTATGTTGCTGCGCTGTTCATCCATTTTTGATATTTTCTACTTTAGAAACACCTGAAGCACAAGGACAAGCCATGATCCCTTTGACCAAAGAGCTCCATCGTGACGTGAAGTTGCAGCCAGGTAAATGATTTAATACGACAGCTATCAATACAAGGGAGATATCTCAACAAAAAGGACAACTTATTAGGGTGACATAAAATAAAGTGCTATTCTCGTTATTACAAGCTTATTTCTCACAGTCTCTAAAGGCTTTCACATCACAAGGATCATATTTTCTCTCTTCTCTGAAAGAAGAAGCAAATTAGAGTATTCCATCATTCTACTGTTGCATTCTGTCCTTCAAATGTATAGTTTCTTCACGTTCGTGACACAAGCGGAGAGGGTGTATACTCTCTCCGGAACAAGGTGTCCTTTGAAGAGAAATAAAATTTGTTAAATCTAAACCATCAAACATACCAACATACAGTACAAGAAAAAAAAATGCCTTCACTTTATGTCACAACTGTCATAACTTAACCGTCACATCAATGAAGGGGAGGCGAGAGGCCAAACAGAGAGCAGAAGACGAAGATGACATTTGATCAATGATGACTGTTGCACCCATGGGTACAACACTACCTGCATGCACACACTGACTCATATTGGTTCAACGCTGATGTCATTGCTCTCACTGCACCTCCCCCTCACTCCGTTTTCCCGAGTCCTCCTCCGAGCTGTCAGCAAAAGTTAGACTCCTTGTCACGGTCAGAAAGATCCCCTTTGTGGTGTTTTTCTTGCTGGCTGGCCGCTGTTTATTTCCCACTGTTCCAGTGAATTCATGTCATAATGCTGTATAACATTTGTGACACCCACTGCAGCTCCAGACCAATCCTTTTATGCCCGTCAAGCTCCTTTATGTGGAAACAGGAGAACAGCGACTGCCACTGCTACATTTGGAAGGTCTTTCTCAGTGCTCACAACAAGCAGCCAAATGAGGGAGGTCTCGCAAGTTTAATCTTCCCTCCTTTTGATTTCTCCTGCATCATCTTTGCTTTAAACAGTAGGACAACTGAGTTAAGGCACTGTCACACATGCGTGATAGTGATACTGGCTGTTTAGACACAGCATTCCATGTCTCCTCAATCTTTGCGCACTTTGAAAACTACAGCTAATAGCCGTGTTTCCATACATTTATTTTATTGCACATTTTGAAGATCCGCATTAGAAGAGCTGAATGGAAACGGCAAAATGTAATAAAACTTCCTTAGATGCACATACATATTTTACGCTTTCTTGAGGTGTTTTTAAAAAAAATGTTACCAAAATAAAATAAAAGATAAGGGACAATTTTCCTGGACTTGTAAATTCTTGTGTTGTAGATGAAAAGGGAACGTTTGTTTTGCAAAATTAGTCAAGTTGACCTCTCCGTGGACCATGACTCACCAGCAGATTTTTTTTTTTAACATGCTGATGCATTTTTTGTATCGTATTTTCATTGCTGATTTACACTTTAAAAAAAGTCAGGGAAAGGGATTTTGAGCTCCCTGTGACAAGATCCTCAGAGCCTTCAATTTTCCTTTGAAAATCTTTTTCATTCTGCACTCTTAAGTCGGGGAGCGCAGTTATAACTCAACTTGACCCTACTGAAGATTTTTGGATTGTGTCGACTCCTTTCATCGGATTCTCCTCTCTGTTTCAGTGCCAGCCATTTTCTCTGGCTGGCAGCGGTTGTCCTTGGCATACGGAGTGGGCAAAAACAAGAAAAGGACACTGACAGGGGCATCATGTTACCATTACAGGACTCAGCCTCCTCCCACGTTGGTAGATGTCTTGTTGATGGGGAAAAACAGAAAGTGAAGCGGCATCTGGCAAGCGTATTTAAAGCATTTTGCACCCTTTGTCTAACTAAACATTGCTTTTTGTATTGGAAAGATAAGACTAGACTGCTGAGAAACAGTTCATTTCTAAAAGCAGGCCTACTGCATAACTGTACACTATTAAAGAGAGTGAACCAGCTCAACCATGTTTTCACGGGGGGTTGAGGTTCCAGCTCTTCACAGAAGTGTGTGTTTTTTCTCCAGTTTATCTGTGTTTAGTTTTAGTCAGTCTGGCTGGAGAGGTTGCGGCTGTCGATTTGCCGAGGCCAGAGTGGAGGAAGGGTGACGGTGGTCGTCTGAAGAAGGAAGGGGAATGGGGGGATGGAAGATGGTGGCGTGCACAAAGAGGCTTAGATCTCCTCTATGGAGTCAGCTGGGACCAGTCCTCTCTTCTTCCCGCTGCTCAGCTTCAGGAACACCTCGCCGTCCTCTCGCTTCCCCACACAAATCTAGAGGGAGGAGGCAGAAACTGAGCTGCTGTATTTTATAAATAAATTAATAATTTGACACATTAATAGATCCTCAAGAACAAAGGTGGGTGTCGAGGGGAATGCCAACAGGTATCATAATCTTTCTCTTAATGCATTGAATGAACAGTGTCAACAGAATGAATGAAGATTCCCACGGTAAGTGCCAGTTATTCAATGTAATTTATGCTTAGTATATGTTAGTTTAAAATATTAATAAATTGTGTAAATTATAGGACAAAAACAGCTCAAAATTTGGGTAAACAATTTAAAATGAGATATAATTTATAAATTGGACCATAGTCTGCAGTTCATTTGTGTTATTTTCTTTTCATTTTGTGAGTACAAGAAGATTTTGTTACCTTTGCTAAAGAGAACCTCTTAATGTAAATTATAGTGACAGTGCACCGAGTCTTCTTACAGCAGGAAACATAACTCTTAGTTCTGGTGTGTGTGGACATGAATAGTCGGTGAAAATTGGTTGAAAGTTATTTAAAAGAATGAAATCATTGTTTATGGAAATAATGAGCCTTGTACTGTTGACACAGATCATTTTGGTGCTAATCCTTTGCTCACGCCCTAACCAGGATGTACCCCAGCTCTCACCCAGCGAGTGCTGGGACAGGCTCCAGTCCCCTGCAACTCTGCACAGGATAACGTGGGCGACACAAATAGATCTAAGTAAGGTGACAAATGATTCAGAGGCCCAAAATGTTAGTTTGGGAGGGCTAAAGATAAATGAGAGAAGGAAGAAGAGCAGAATAAGTCATTAAATAGTATGATCATATTGGCGCACCTGGGATTCCTTCACAGCCATGTGTCCTCTCTCTCGGCTGCCGGGCAGGCCCTGGACGACCCGCCACACCCTCTCTCCGGGTCGAACCCTCTGCACGAAGTTAGCAGGGAAGAAGCCGACTTTGTCTCCACTCTTGCCCTGAAAAACACACAAGAATTGCTTGTAGGTGTCATGATGACCAATACATACTCTTAATCAAGCACTTAATGACTTTTACAGCTGGTTGAGTCTGAGTTCTTAAATAATGTATGTATTAATTGGGCTGATGATGAGCCAGATGAATGTCTGTCTTCTCTGACACAGAATTCCAGACTGGTTGAATGTTTCTGAATTTATTGATATGCTTTGAGTCGGTAGAGACACACAGCTTCTTCATTCTGAATAGTAATGGGAAATTAAAAAGCAAAGCGAGACAGACAGGAACACATTTCTGTCTGGCACATTTCAGTGCCAAGTGTATACACTATGTAAGAAGACAGGATACTCAAATTACACAAATTAAAGGCAATAAATGCAGACAAGAAATGATTTCACCTTAGTGTCAGATTTATTTTTCATGTTCTTGAAGAAACAGCAGATGATGGCGCGTTGCTTGCTTGTGAAAACAGATGATGTAAACGTATGCAGGAATATTTCAGTTTATCACCCTCTGCCTCAGGTGTTAATGTGTTTATTGAAGTGATTCACAAATGATACATGAGTGATGAACTGATGATTCACAAATTGTACATCATTTAAAAAGGTAACTCTGAGCAGCAGTGTTGATGTAAAGTTATTAAGAACTGCTGCATCACTTTGATACATTAGTAAATACTGGTCCACTGATGAAAGATACACTCTGCCCTTCAGTCAAACCTGCACGCATCTGCCTTTGTCTGTGACGCAAAAAACCCAGACGAACACTGACGCACATTTGTTTCCATCAGGAGTTGGTGATGCTCATAACCTCTTTGAGGTTGCAACACTAGTCAAGTTTATTATGTTGAACTACTTCTGTCTGTGGCTGCGTGCAAGAACTGTGCAGGTGTTATGCATGAAAGGCTTGTTTAAAGACATGACTTAACACATGCGCATAATAAATGCACACGCGCTCATTTTTGTGCACTCAAGAACACAGGTACGCACAAACACACTCAGCATTTGAAAATGATTTATTACCCACCTTCCACCACTCTTCGTTAGAGTCGTCAGTGACCTGAACACGATCGCCGGGACTAGAGGAGATAAGAAACAAGAGAAGATGAAAAAAGGGAGGTGATTGAGGTGGAAAGAAAAAAGGGGAGACATAGGTCGGATTCATGATGGGGAGATCAAGGGGGTGATAGAGTAAGAGCGTCAAGCAAGAAAAGAAGAAAGCTGCTGTACCCGTGGCTCCAAAGCTGACTTTTTTGTGTCCCTGTGAGAGGTTACAGATCAGCCGGCAACAAAGTCATGAGGTTTACATGAAATATGACTCTGTAGTGTCTACCACAGTGGTGAAGGCTGGCCCTGATCTGCAGTCAACCTGGCCTGCATGTTAATGATACAACCAGTTTTTGATGAGACGTTTCTACAAGCACATACACAGTGCACAAACTGTCCTAGATACACAGGCAGAAACTGCCGTCCTAAATGTGCTCCTGTACATTGAGTCCCCTGGGTGTCTGCTCTCACTACTGCCCTATATGATCATCGCTCACAAACACACAAGTTTGCACGCAGCTACATAAATTTACCAACTAGGGTGAGGCCCATATATTTAAACTAATGCAGGCCATTTATTAAATATTAAACAATTGTTCTGCTCACTGAGGTTTGTTCCAGCGCAGCTACTTCACTACTTGGTTTGGTTTTTGGAAAATTCTAGTTCTTACCCACAGTTAGACAAACTCTTTGATGCTTTTTTTTAGATCCCTGTATGCAGTTTGAAAGTATATCTTGAGTAGTGGGATTAGCCTAGTTTAACTGATGTCTGTGGGAAAAAAAAAAGAAAAATCCTCCAATAATAGATGGAAGGTCTGACTCAACATGTTGTAATTTATACATATATATCACATCAGTATCTCCTGTTTTTGTGCAATGAGGCTAAATTAGAGGAGAAGTCACAGTTTCCTATCATTGGGGTACAACACATGCACGGTAAAATCTGGTCAGCACTTGCCAAAAAGCTCAAAAGCTGGCGCACCATCATATATTAAGAATAAAGATGTGTATTTTGGCCAACATCCATTCAAGCAAAAGGTTCTGTCAGGCTGAGCACACCCAAAGAGCACCTGAGCAGACACTGTACCATTATTTCTAGCATCATCTGCTGTAACCCAAAATCGCAGCTCCAGTTACGCACATGTGTCATACCCCATGTGTCCCAGCAGCCTTCATTTAATAGCCTTGTTGTTGTGCACCCACAACCAGGAAGGCAGAAACACTCGCTCCAGGTGACAGGCTGAGGTGAGGGTCTGGATTCTGTGTCTTCTCTTTGAGTTAAAACAGTAGAAAGTATTAAACCTTCAGCCTCACTATTTTTGAGAGCAGCTGCTACTTGATCCTTTAAAATCTACCAATGGCGCTAAACTAATCTTACTTCTCCTTCAGACTGCAAGCTTAATATAAGCAAGGTCAAAATAAAATAAAAAATCCCCCAAAATCAAATCATAACCTGAACATTTCGCAGCAGACATTTTGGCTTGTCATAGCAAGAAAAGCGCAGGTGAAACAAATTTTGTTAACGATGGTTCAGTTCCATTCAGTGTCCCAGTTGGCCAGCAGGCACAATACAAGGACCCTGGAAGTTGCTCAAAGCCGTCATTTTAATATTATAAATAACATCTGTTCCTTTCCTGCTATAACAAGCCAAACTGTCTGCTTTGCAACAACCCTGTGGTTTACCCACACCAATTACCCAACCAGGTGTTTTCTCATGTTTTGCCTGATTAGGCCCTTCTCAGGAGTGTGCTGTATGATGGGTTTACTCTCCTGTTAGTTGTGTTGCATTTGTTAGGGTGGGGCAATGCACATCTTCATCACTCTTATTAGTACACGGACTGTGCCTGAAATCACTCCTTCGTTCACCCTTTCACTATAGAAAGACACTCAGTAGTTTACTCATTTGCCACATGCTACTTTTTTGTTCCGGTGTGGGATTTTGATTGTATTCAGGGCACTGAACACAAATTATAAATGGCAGAGGGTGCAATTTAGAACACAGCAAGGGAGATTTGGGGACCTTAATTAGCAGACCAATAAAAGTAATTCAAAACACCTGTGTAGGTGTGCAGGGCTTTTGAATTCAAACTACACAAGTGCTCACGTTTTCTGTAAATCTTTTAGTTCCGCAGTGTGTCCATAGTTTTCCCTAAAAATGATAATTTACACTTTTTCAATAGATACTCCCAGCGTAAAGTACTGTCTGATCTGGAATTCTGTCTTCCCCAGACTGACACAAAATACTTTCATTAGTTCACATATATTGTGCAGTCACACACAAAGAGCAACATCCCAGATGGCTGTAACCAGTCCCCTGGAACTACCTCTGATGTCTCTAACAATTCATACACACACATCCTGTCCTAATTTCACTCTCCTGTTCTTTCTTTCTTCTCCTTCCTCGTCCTTTATTTTACAGAGCTTTTACTTCTATTTGCACTTTCCCCGCCTCTCGTCGTCTCTGCCTGCCTATGATAATCTTGAGCTCTATGCCATCTCCCCTTATGTCTGTCTGCCCTTTCATCTCTCAGTTGTTCAGTGTCTTTATCCTCTCTCCTGCTGGGAGCAGAGGGGAGAGCTCAGTCGCCAGCTCTGTAAAGGGACAGTGATGGGCTTGGAGTATATAATTAGTCGTCCTTTCGGGTGCCCCGGCAATGTCCTCTGCAGATGGTAGGGACATATTTGTCCTGCAGGAACGACAGCCCGGGCAAAAACACAGACAAAGCAAATTAACTTGCACACACATAAAAAACACAATACGACACAAGCACTCCTGCACGTGCACACATTAAAATGCTTGGGATAGGCAGTCTATTTAGCTTTTACTCACTGAAGTTCCAGGTCATTCTGTTCCTGAGGCAGAAACTTGTAGAGCGCTACGTAGGTGTGGATGGAGTGAACTTCAATGCGCTTGGGCACCTGAACACAGGGAGACAAAGGGACGGGGGGGTAGTGAGACACAAATACACGCTTGAGGAGGAAAACTACAAGGAGTAACTGTCTGCACAGGGGGATGAAACAGAGCGGTACCATCCCACTGCTCTCCTCTGCAGGAGTCTGAGCTTCTGCAAGAGTCTGATCTTCTGCTGGAGTCGGATCTTCGGCAGGAGTCTGAGCTTGGCTGCAGCTTTCATCTTCCTCCTCGATTTCAATGTTGGGGACAGGGGTGTCTGAGGGTGGCAAGAAATGTTCTTAGAAAGGTGCCAGGCACGTACTCTCACCCACACATATGCAATCAGGCATTTAATTTTCCACAACCGGTCACAGTAAATCTCTCACACACACACACACACACACAGACGTACAGACATGCACAGGTAAAAACAACATATGCATGGGGGCACACATAGGCATGGACATAGAGCACATATGCCTATCCACATACATGGAGACACAGACACACAGCAGTGTTTACCCCCCGTCTCCTGAGTTATCTCTTCCTCCATGCTGCATTGTCTCTGCTGCATCTCTTCACCTCCCTCCCCCTTATCAAGAGGAGAGGAAAGAGTCAAAAGTTAGCACCGGGATGTCAAAGAGGATGCATTTGATAGTGGGAGTATCACTTTTCTCGCCCTGAATTATTCAGAATTCACACTGCATATATCAGAACTTCTCAGGATCTGTGTACTGCATTACAAAGCCTCAGTGCAGTAACTACCAAATCCCTAATAACATGATGTTTGGCCTATTTTACGCCTGAAAGTATAGAGGTTAGGAATGATTTGGATAAAAATGATTCAATGGCAAACTAGTAAACCAAAATCCATCATCAATGTGCCATTTGTTGCGACGGTAAACAAACTTTAAACCTCTTTTTTGCTTAAATTATTTCATAGTTACTGCACTTTGGCTTTGTAGGGCAGCATACATGACATACTATAAACTGTTCAGTCATGTGTGAAACACGTTTTGGGTTTTTTTTTTTTGGGGGGGGGGGTCTGCACACTGGTTCAACTACATCTTTAAGAACACAGTACCCAGTGTCATCCAATATGCTCTTTATTCCCTGGTGATCAATTATAACACATCATGCACAAAGTTGGATTCACAGTAAGTAACATAACATGACCTCAAAAGAGAGGAATCCTTTTTTTTATACATTTTGGGAATCACCATAACTCATTTGCTCTCTTATCACTCGTGGTATCAATCTTTTCATCTAATTTTCCACCAGGATGTGAAAATATCTCTTAATCAATCCTTGGTAACCTTTAATATCATCCAGCCAATTATGGCAGAAGTATCAACTACGGAGTGTATCTTTGGTCTCTATAGAGCAGGAATGAGTCCTTCAACCTGTAAATTAGTTCCCTCTTCTCAAAGTCACTGGGGTTTTTTAATGGGTTCCTATTTAGATGCCTGAAATAAGGTCTGTGGTTAACAGGCTTACACAACCACGGTTTGTTCTACAACATACATTTTGAATTTCAATTTTGAAGCTTGCACATGTCTAGAATAAGTAGGTTGCTATCAAGGGGCTAAATGAGACTATAGTGAATATGCCATCATGCTAAACATACAAAATCAGTTGAAAGCTATAGTGGTGGTGACACTCTAGTCCATTTGGGCAATTCCGGTCCTGGAGAGCCACTGTCCTGCATGCTTTAGGTTTCTCCCTACCCTAACACACCTGAGTCTAACAATAATCAAACTGTGACAAGCATCAGCTGCTTGATAACGAGCAACTCATTAGAATCAGGTGTGTTGGAGCAGAGAGAAACCTAAAACATGCAGGACAGTGGCCCTCCAGGACCGGAATTGCCTACCCCTGACCTAGTCTGACTGTTCAAGTTCATTTAATAGCCCAACGCCTTTTACGCTTAAAAAAAAATCCAAAAAAGTGGTTTTCAAGAAGATCATAAACTCTTTGCTTGCCACAGAGCTTATTTTCTGCAATAACCCAAAACCCACTGGACAACAGTCCCATTGGCTTGTTGTTGAGGGAACCAGGGCGACATCCAAGTCTACAAAAACACGTCATCCCTGCAGAAGTCAATGCTTCACCAGTGAGCTCACCAATGGGCCAATGTCGTAAAAACCTTATGTCTTAATCACACTCGTCCAACTGTCCTCTACCCCAACCACAGGGCGATGAAGTCATACCAGGCTGCGTGTTGGTGATTCTGACAAACTGCCAAAACTGGAGCGGCTCATCTGCGCCAAGGACGTCCCGTAACGCAAGGCCGCATAAACAGGGTCAACACGCATCCGCATAGCCTCTGAAACCACACACACACACACACACACACACACACACACACACACACACACACACACACACACACACACACACACACACACACACACACACACACACACACACACACACACACACACACACACACACACACACACACACACACACACACACACACACACACACACACACACACACACACACACACACACACACACACACACACACACACACACACACACACACACACACACACACACACACACACACACACACACAATTGTAAAAAAAAATTGAAATCACAAAAAGACACACTTCCATACAGAACTACATATATTACATTGTACATCATTATTATTGTGCCAATCTGGAGGAACCAGAGGGTCTAAATATAACTGCTGTCGGTTCTGGACAGAAATGACCCACTTTAGATCTGACAGAGGACCGCAGCCAAAAGTTAAAGAGACATTAAGACATTCCAATAATTCTACACGCTCTGATTTATTTATACATTTACTAATTGGCAGGAGATGTGTCTTATAGTGTTAATAGCTGTAATCGCATACATATGGAGCTGCTAACTGAGTAGAAAGGGAATACGAGATGGAATTTAAAATATGGAAATCTTTAGAGACCTTCCATTGCTACGTTTCATGTAGATGGCAGTGCTTGGTGCTATCAGAGTATTTCTGAAGTAAGAAATTAAATTTACTGCTCCTTTTTCCATCCAGCTCAAAATCAGTCGAATGGAGGGCAGAAAGCTTTTGTTTCTGCAGGGCCAGAAGCGCTGTTTGTGTGTGTGTATGTGTGTGTGTGTGTGTGTGTGTGTGTGTGTGTGTGTGTGTTTGTGTGTGTCTGTGTGTGTGTGTATGCAGGATCAAGTCGTAATGATTTGCAGTCTCATACTGAAGTCAGTGCCTCCATGCATTCGTCAGATAGGTTATAAATTAAACAGAAATGCAGACAGAAATTCTGCAGCAAGAGTGCCTTTAGTTTGACCGGCGTAGGTGTTAAAACTCATAAGTGCTTTAAAACGATTGCAGCAAGAAGGCATTTCTGAAAAGAGTAATTAATTAAAAAGGAGAAGAGAGTAAACAGTAGAAATTCATGCTCAGACCCTCCGACTCCTCCATATAAATAATTCAAGTCTCCGACCTTCAGCTTTTCTTTTTAGTGCAAACAGGAGAATTCTATTTATAATATGGCTTCATATCGGTTTTCATATGTGCCTTTATGAACCTTATAGGCTCTTCACTTTACTATCACGAACTATAAGCTCAAACATTCGATAAGGACCACAGTTTCACCAGTGACTTATATTTTAGCCCCAACATTATTCGGACGGGGTCTTCTTTCCTAAACTAATACTTCTGTCTGAATCAAAGCCTTCTATGATCTTAAAATATCATCTATTCGTCTCAAATATTGTAAAATGTGAGATGTCCATGTCTTTTTTTATTATTATCAAGCAGGAAGAGATGCTATACAAATGCAACTATACTTTATAAAGGTAGTAAGAGCCGCTACAGTCCATCCATGGCTGCGATGATGGTGCAGAGATGCAGAGAGCACAAATATGTAAGACCCTGAAACACTGACCAACTAGAACCAACTGGGCTTTTACAGGAGGGGGTCTTAAAGAAACCGGTGCTAAAACGGAGCGTTTCAGTCAGAGGGTGAACACAGGTATATTCAGACAGACAGTATGAGAAAAATAATGTTTTTTGTTCCACATTAAAGCATGTAAAGCATGTATCTTAATAGAGAAACAAATCCTTGCATACATCTCAGATTTTAATTGGCATTGAAGGATTGCAACCTAGAGCATTAACTGTTAAGTGCTTCACTCCTGCAGCGATTAGACTCTCACCCTTATAAATAAGGTTTAATATGACACAATAAACAGCTTCACCAAAAGGAAGTTAAGGGAAATTAATAAGCTGGATCAGCGTCACTCTAAACTGCTCATCCACAGTGCTGTATGACAACCCAATATGATGGTAAGAAGTATTAAAAGACCAAAAAGGGATGTCACGTGGTCCTAACACTGACTGTAATCATGTGAATAGATGGACGGACCTAGTGGCGGGTGTAGCAGGCACCATCTTACTCGTATCTATGAGGCTGATAACCCCTGATTACGGACATTTAATGGCGTTATAAAGTCATAAACTGGTGAAACAAACCATCTAATATTAATGTGTGTAAACAGTGTTTTTACTAAGGCTTTAGTTATTATAATTATGGGGACACTTTGAAGTGTGTGATTGTGAGTTTGGCAGTTTGCAGCCTCAGCTGCCCCTGGCAGAGTCCCAGGCGTCATGGCGCTCAGCTCGGCGTGATGACAGAGCTGTAGGTTTATTATACCCTGATTCATGGAGAGCGCAAGGAAGTGACAACACAAGGCGCTAATCCTGATTCAGCAAGGCATATGGTATGTTAGACAAAGGACTGTTTCACCTACACAGATGTTCATCCAAAAGGTAATGACAAAGAAAAACAAGCTCTCGTTCGTTGATGATGATGAAAGGAAGAACAAATTCAGGCACTTTTAGGACTCAACAGTCTGTGCTTCTACCACTGTGTTTAAACCTTTAGCAGGTTTACGTGACAAAGAGACAACAAGGAAATGGTTTGCTTCCATAATTGCATATTACTTAGTGAAAATGTGATTCGTATTCAAAGTGAGGTGAATGCTATGATGTAGAGAGCTAGTTTGTAGTAAGACCAATCAGTAAATAGGCAGAGCTTCAATGCTGATGAAGATTTAAACATGCATGTCAGACCATAATGTATCATCCGCCATCTGCCCAAGGATATACAATACAAAGAATAAACAAAAACATAAAAGCATAAACATTAGAAGTTATAAATATTTATTCACATACTTTCAGGGTGCAGACCGTCCGTCAGCCTCCAAGAGAAGCTGAATTTGTTCTTCCTCTTTATATTTTCCCACTTCATGCTCCTCGGTTGTCAGGTGAGATGGAGACAGTTCGGGTTTTATTACAGTGCATGCACAAGCACACGAAAATCTACAAATGAACCAAAAGGCTAGACAAAAGCAACATCACAAAGCAAAAGTACATGGGACGCATACATGACAATGCACATGTGCACTCATAAAACACACCTCACACACACACACACACACTCCCACACAGACACTCATGTGCGCTCACCTTGGCTTGGCTGAACTTCCTTGACGACAGATAATTGGTCGTTGACGAGCATCGGCGAGCTGAAGTTTCTCTTGAACGCCCCAGACTAACGGAGTAGAACAGAAAGAATCATTTTTTTGTTGTTGTTGTTTATAATTTGAGCTGATGGGGAAACTGGCTCCATGTAGAGACACTGGGACTTTAATAGAACCATTTGAAAATTAATGAATCCGAAACACACCAAGACACACTGAGTGGTGCACATGCTGCAGGAAAAGACCTAATTTCTGCCCTTGTGTCACAAACTGAAGAAGCGTGTAGCTTTCTTTGCAGCTAATTATGAACACGAATCCACTAAAGCCATTTAATAGTATTCACGTGCTTACACACAGGCACGGACATGCGATTCTGCTCGCGTCTGTCCAATTTCACACTGAATTGAGCATAGTGATTGTTTCATGTGAGACATCAGTTTGTCTTCGCATTGACTTGCAAATGAGCCACTCATTTTGTCATATTATGTTGACAAGAGAAACACTGTGGCACCTTTGTTCCTGTCAAGAAACCCGGGTTCTGGGTTGATGATATTTTACCTTTTGTTGCCCCCATCATTCCCCCCTAGCTCTGACTCTCACTGTATTTGTGCTCTTCCATCAAACTGCACTGAGCCCTTTTGAACATAGTGCTCTTAAAAATGTTCCTCGAAGTGGCTCTTGCCTCTTGCTGCATGCTAATGTCATCTGCCCTGCACTAGAGGATAAACACAAAAGCTCAGTCTGAAATATTCCCAATTTGCTGCAGAGTGCAGCAAACTCTCCTCAGGTCAAGAGTCTTCCAGTATTTGTGTCTGGGAGTTCTTCTTCTCAAAATATATATATTTTTATTCTTTTATTTTTATTTTAACACTGTAGGCTTCTCAAGCCTGTCAAGTTACCACAGGAACAGCGTTCCTGCTCAGGTTATTCAAATAATGATTGTAATCAAAACTGTTATTGTTGCTGGCTGTTAAAAATGTCTGAGGGAAATCAGAGAAATTGGTCTGGTGGCTTTGAGGTTTATTTTTATATCCAACTCGGTGAATTAAGGTTCATTTCAACCAAGCTACAGTTGATGATTGCTGGATCAGTAGAGAGAATAACTCTGACATGTTTGGTGAGTTTTATTCTGTTTCCGTCCAGTTTAAATGAACTCTGTTTTGAGTTCATTGGTAACAGGGGGAACTAGCTAGCCTGCACACTTTCTGTCTAAAGGTAACAAAATCTGCATACCAGCAACTCTAAAGATCACAGCATACCTTGTTTGTTTAATCCTTAAATTCTGAGTTTTACAGGGGTTGGACAGAAGGAGTTATCAGGCAACCGTGAAAACTCCAGAAAGTAGCCTACCGCTCTGAAGAAAGTCCATTATCCCCATAAAATGGTAATTTTGTTATTTCTACTTTGTTTTTTGTAGGGTTAAAATAAACAAGAACTAACATGGTAATTAGTGAGCTTTAGAGGTGCTCATTTTGGTACCTTTGGTCAGAGCCAGGCTAGTTGTTTCCCCCATTTCTTTGTGCTAAACTAAGCTAACCGCTGCTGACAACTAAAGTCAAGAGGGCGTGAGATTGAAAACAAACTTCTTATACTAGGCAAGATTTTCTATTTAGCCATTCAACTCTTTCAGAAACGGTTTGTAATAGTTTGTGTTATTGTTCGCTAGTGCACAGTGTTATGCTACTGGCTAACTAGCGTCTTGAATCCATCATGTGGGTCTTGTGGTTTCCCTTTTTGAATGACAAATACAGACTACTGCCATCTGCTGATATGGAGTTTAATTTCCCCTCAGGCAGATAGGCACAGAACATAGGCTACGTGCTAGTTGGCCGGTGATCTTTGCGGTATGTTCAAGAGTTGGACTTCACTGCCGCTAGTTCTTTGATGCCAGTTTTGAATATTTTCCTGAGATACCTTAAGCCGCTGGACACTGCTATCAGAAATTCTTCATCAGAAACTAAAAGTAACGTTTTCTTTTTTCTTTTTTGGCTTCAAATTGCTTGAAAATAACACATCATCACATACACAAACTTCACTAACAGGAAACTGAAGAAAAAAGAACATCATGTTATCACCCACACTGTCTGATTTTAAGTACAAAAACAACACAGTAGTGATTGATAGCTTAATGTTGCATCAATGGGCTAAGCAATCACAAGGGCATCAAATCCAATCATTCAAGTTCTGTGAGTGTATGCGCACCTTCCCATGACACGGCTGCTGCGATAGTTCTGATGTGCACCACAGGTGAGCGGCCATCTTACATGTTTTACACCGCAGAGCCTGTTTGGAGTTTCCTGCAGAGAGGGACAGAGATGAGAGAATGAGAGCAGAGGACACGGACATGGAGGCTGTTAAGTCCCGAGACAAATAAGAAAATACACAGCAGGCTGCAGATCTGCAACAGAAAGTGCTAACTAAGCAGAGTGGCCTAAAGATCACACAAGCAGCTTTTCGTCTGCTCAGGTAAACAGTGTAATCAAAAGCTGTCCCAGTAATATCAAGCTGGCACTGACACTAACAGCTTCATAATCAACAGCTCTTCTTCCAAAACAACCTGGAGAGATTGGAAACCAGCTGGAGATATTTCACTCATAATCGATTTGGCATGGAGTCATCTCATCTTTTCATCTTTTTTTTCTCAGTGACAAAAGCCTCTGTGTTTTGAAATGTTTCCCTGACATATGTTAGGCAATGAGAAATCCTCCGTTGATTGTTGAATGTTTTTAACGATTAAGGGGTTGAGTCACTTTTTATCCTTCAAACGAAAGATAAATAGATTTCTGGATTCGTTGTAGACGGGGGTGACATCGACAGGTCCATTGCGGAGAAGAGACAACAATCAAACAAATCGGATGGCTCGATAAAAACACTGCTTTTACTTTGAAGGGGAGAAATTGATTCTACTTAATCAGCCTAACAAGGAGCAGAGGGCTGGACTGTATTTGGGGGCTGCAGAAGAGTGCAGCGAGAGCGAGGTGATACATTGCATAAATAAGCTCACAATGCATGCATGAAAAAAAAAACAAGACACCACAGGCACAAAAGCAGAGGAATAGTCTGTAGTCAATCATAGCGACAAGAAGCAGACATGGCAGAAAACTAGCAGCAGCGAATTAGGGTTGAGAGCATCTCCACCACAGCCATCCCTGTTGTAATCTTAAGGTTTCTTTGGACATATGAACACTGAGAGCTGCATTGAAGACATGCAGTCCTAATTTTCCTTAAATGGAGTAGAAAAAAAAAATCAGCCAGTGAGGTGCTGTTTGAGAGGATACTGCTTTGATACAAGTGACCCTATTATGTTCATGCTACCATACCTGAAGGAATAGTTTGACATTTTGGGAAATACATATATTATATTCATTTCCTGGTGGAGACTTAAATGAAACAATCTTCTCATCTAAGTCCTGCACAGAGAGCCATTAAGTGTATTTCCTAAAAGGTTGAACTTTTGCTTTAAATGAGTTGTACAATCCCACTGTGGTGATACAACACTGATCATTGTCTCTATGTAACAATGTTAAATGTCTTTAGCCCAATAAAGTGTTCTACAGTGTTCACACGTTGAGATGCCACATAAACAAAGACAGAGAAGTCAGAAAATACTGTGAAAACTGTGGCGTTGGCTTGAAAAAAGCAACAACAACAACAACAACAACAAAAAAAAGAGTCCAGGGAGAAGATCGAGGACCTTACCCACTATCATGTGCTTGCAGTGCTGGCAGTTGGTGGGCTTGCGAAAAACATGGTCCTGGAAGCAGTGGGTAATCTGAGGTCGGGGAGGCTTTATGGGCAGTGATGGGGAAAGGCTTAGAGAGGGGGAGTGGGAGCAGATGGAGGGGTTGGGGCTCAGAGATGGTGAAATGGATGGTGAGCGGTCACCGACGAGAGGAGAGCAGGGCAGCAGCGGAGGAGAAGGAGGTGGCGGGTCAGTGATGAAATCTGGGGGCAGGCGAGCGTCGCTGTAGGATCTCTGGAAGAAGTTCTCCACGCTTTTGCTGCGCATCATGGTCTTGAAGGACAGAGAGCGCTTTAGTCTCTGGAGCTGCACATTGACAGAGACAGAGAAAAAGAGGGTACACTAAGATAAACACAAGATAAGCAAGACTGCATGGGCACATTTGGGAGCAATAACAAATGTCCAATATGCCTGCAGGGCAGTACAGGCAATATCCCACAAACACAAGACTCTTTTCTAATCTGCATCATGAGGGTTTCTCATGAAATGCAATATCACCTCATATGGAAACATCACATTAATAGATAAGAAACCTGTACTTTCCCTTCAGTGAGACCAAGGATAGCCTTCCCACAGTCACATTTAACAGGGAAGCTTGTGAATTTGGGCCCTGGTTAAACAAGATAAGCCTATTCTCTTCGAGAACACCCACGGCCAGGCCATACATCGAGGACTGCTGTGTGTAAATGGCATTTTCTTGGTAGTGGTGGCAGGGGGGCTATTGTGATGAAATGAAACAAGACAGTTTACACAGCTCTATCATCTATCAACAGCCTATCTCCTGGGCTCCTAATCTGATGTCGTCTGCTCATTGGACCTATTGATCGTGCCACATGCCTGCAACAGCCAAGGATAGAAAGTTGCATGTACCTTCCCTCATGTATTCGCCACCGTCTTACCAAACAAGTCTTCAAAAATTGATGTTTGCTGCATTTTTAAAGCAGGACAAGCGCACGACAAAATGTCAAATCAGCGACAGAGTGTGTAAACGCTGCTCTCTGCAGCCATCTAGCATTGATTGGCTCGATAAATGCATGTTTCCTGATGTTTCCCTCCAGCTCTTTGCACAGATGATGATGCCAGTTTCCCCGAGGGATAGGGAGCGATTTGTTACCCTGACATGCAGCGGCAGCAGGAGAGCAGTGTGAGGGCGTGGTCATGTCGCAGGGGAAGAATGGATCAACACACACAGACAAGCAGACAGATAATCAGTAGGCCACAGACTCTCTGTGTGCACACGCACTGTCTGTCTGCGCTCACTCTCTCTCTCTCTCTGCTCAACGCCAAACATAATCACTTTACAAGGACATGCTGTTTACAGCTCTGCGCGTCTGGGAATAAGATATGGAAACAGTTTGTCTATTTGAGTTTGTGTGTGTTTGTGAGGTAGAGCAAGAGAAGCTAAGTCTAACTGAGTGCCTGCTTCCTGTAAATCTCTATTAGAAAATTTCCCATCATCAGATTACACTGATGAAGATGAAGAACTAATATTATATTGCTATTTTAGCTGTGAGTGCACAGAATTGTATTATTGTCTGTATATTGTACTTTATGGAGGGGTTTTAAGTTGTAATTAACTTTATACAAACAGTAAGTCTGTCTCACGTCCTTAGGCCATTTCACACATGCACTGAAAACCTGAAACTATCGAGACTCTATCCAGAGGAGTTTTTTGTGAGGACGTAAATGTCCAGTTGGATCGGTCTGTGTAATGTTGATTGAGCTCATGTGGCATAGCGAGATCAGATAGCCAATGGGCATTTCGATGTTTCAAACATGGAATAAAACAAACAACCAAGGGTGAAGAAGAAGGGTCATTTACACAAAGGGTCAATGAAAATGTCTACCTGGTTGTTGATGACCAAACCGAATATTTTCCACTAAGTGAGAACAGTCACCTGTTGTGTGCTACCCATGTGTTAACTTCTGTGAGTTCATATGAGAAAATGGCTATAGATTTGATTTCCAGTGTTTAACCTCTGTAGACAATTCATAATGTTTTGGTGTAATCTATAAAACCCTCACCAGCAATCATTTAAAGCTTTATAGTCAACATAAAAAGCCTGCTTGATCCTACTGATACAGTATGTCTACAAGGAAAATTGTTAGCTTTACTCTTCTGAATTTAATGTCATTTGGTTGTTTCGTCTGTACATGTTTTATCTATTGTCATGTTTTATGGGGACCCCAGGAAGAGTAGCTTATGTTCTGCATCAGCTAATTGGGATCCTAATAAAATCCTACTGACACTGATTCAAGTTCAAGAACTTTATTTACCATTGGTGCTTGCGCACATAGAAACTCTTGTGCGGTTGTTCAGAGAGTCGAGTCCAATTATAAAGACACACAGAAAGACACATAAATCTATAAAAACATATACAAGTGATATCCCTTGATCAGAATTCATAAAGCTCCACCTTGAGAAACAAAATGCTTTTATAACTATTTTTCACATCCTGTAAACAGACTTTCATGAGTAAAATCATAGCGCTTTGTGTTCAGAAAAATGGAAATTTGGTCATGTACTATTTTATGCCAGCTGGGCAAACTTCATGCATGCTGATCAAGTTTGTCAAATGCTCCAGAAATCTACAAATTGACATCATTTATTTTTTAAAGAGTGCTAATAACCCCCTAATGATCTGATGACTCTTCAAGACTCTCGTAAATAATCAAGATGAATTAAAGAGCAAGTTGGGCTGGAGGAGGTTACACACCAACCAAAAGGATTTCTCCACAAATGTTCTTATTACCGACATTCACAAACAATCTATAAATCATAACAACCTATAACACCTTTATGAAGACTGTCTTATGAGAAGGTTGTACACATTTTGCTTGCTAAAAGCTCAATGCTTTTACACACACATCTCCACGTTTCCTGTGCAGCATCACAGTCTTGATGAGTGCTGGCATAACAGCTCCGGCTAGAGCACGGCTCATTTACAGCTAATCTAATCATCTGTCAGTGTGTGAGCCTAAAAAGCATCGCCGTAATCTCCGTTTGAACATTAGGTGACAGCATCATTGTTCTGAGTTAAAGCCAGTATGGTACCGTGTTTACTGTGGGTCATATTCATTTCTGTGACAGGTGCGAAGTCAATGAAGTCTCAGTCAGTGAGCCGAACTTCGCCACAAACGATGCCCTGGTTGTGATGTATGATCTAGTCCCATATGTGTTATTGATCCCCTGCAATTTCATGACGATGCCTGCCAAGTGAAGAGAGAATTCCCTCAAGCTTCTTTCATTTCTCTGCTAAGTGAAGCCTTTCATCTGCAGAAAATGAAGTGCCTCCCCCAAAAGAAACATTCAGATTTCGTCCAACTTGCTGATGTTTCATTCGCAAAATGCATAAGGTTTCCCATACTTACATGCACCTGCACAGTCAATATTCTTCAAGCAACAACAATCTCATTGCTGCAAACTCGATTTTGACAAGCTCTCTCCGCTGTAAAAGCTCATAATTCTCACGTCTGATGAATAACCCCAGTTGTCCTCACATGTAGCTGAAATAAATGTCAAAAATCAATGCTCCACAGAGGAAAGGGAGGGTTTTGAGCAGACATAATTCAATGATGAAGCTTTTATTTCGTTCGAAAATATGGCTCTTTGTCCCTCCATCTGAATTTAATGGGCCCAGGCTGAGATATATATGGGATGCACCAGCCTGTCCAGAGGTCAAGATGGAGCAACAAAGGCTTATTCCCACTGGGAATGTGACCATAAATACAGCCTGTGGCTGAGTGTTTCGAATGATTTACCAAGGAGAGAACATTTCAAGTGGGTGTTATCCAGTAATTCCAGCTGTCTTTCTTTTATAGGTTTTAAAAGGTCAAAATATACTCTCCCAGTCTGTAATTTGGTGTAAATATGCGTTTACTCCTGAACCGTGGCAATCCCTTTTGTGTAGTCAGCAGCAGAAGAGAGGAAGAAGAAGGGCAGCAGTGACAGTAAATGTCAATATAAATCCTATATGTACTGTATACATGCACTATTTTTTAAACTTACAGAACACTTGACACATTTTAATCTTACTGTTGGCCATTGTTTTTTTTAATATATTGATATAATATTCATATATAGAGTGAAAGAGTAACACCATTGGTCGGAGTGAGTCATGAAGTCAGATGAGCTGGAGTTTCCCATTGGCCGTTGCTGTTTCAAAATTGGTGGGCACAGTCAGTTGATCTGAACTATATTTCCAAAGTTGAGCCAAAGCATTTTGAGTAAGCATATATCACATGTCGTTTTATAAGTATACGGATAAACGGATCGTTTATTGGGATGATTCCGCATTGGGATGCTAATTTCCACGTAAGTGTTAGCACAGAGTTTTCAGAATCTATTATTTTTATTTATTATTTTTTCCTATCTGGTAGACATAAAGGGCTGAAATAATCCTGTAGCATGCTTAAATCTAATGTTTCTAGCAAGCTACAGGCACTATTCATACTTGGCACCGGGTGCAATCTCGCTCTCAACTGTTTAACATTAATAAGTTGTTGCATAATTAAATGAAAGCATTCCTCATACAATTTCTCAGCAAATATTACTACAAATGAACATTTGATATCCATGAATTCGCATTATAGACACCTCCACTGTGACAATTCCACCACAATTAAGTACATTCACCATACAGTAAAGGCTCCAGCCACACTCTAGGTTTCAACCTTGTCTTGTTCCCATACCTTTGTGCATTAGAAGAAGCTAGCCTTAAGCCCTGAAGGCCAACCCCTCCTCCATGTTAGCTGCATGTGTATTTCTGTTTAAGTTCATTGGGAGCAATGTAAACACTCGAGTCAAATCCTTTGTATGTCTACACACACATACTTGGCACACATCTCCCTGCTGACAGATGAGCAGATGTGGATGGGTCCCTTTAAGGGCTGAATCTCTGGACTGATGTTCCTCTTGATGTAATAATTAGTCAGGGGAAGAAACCTGTCAAGGGATCCATCCACCTCTGCTGCACATCTGGCAGCAGAGTCATGTTCTGAGGCTTACTTGATCCATCCAACCCTTGATGACTTACTGCTGTTTATTTACTGCTCCATGCTGTACCAGTGTTATTTAAATCTGAATCTACTCCCGCGCTCAATTCTCAGAGATCCATTCAATTGCAGAGGTTTCAGTATCTATTGTGATTTGCAAAAAATCTGGTTTTGCTTTGTCATAATGATGCATTGTGTGTAGAATTATGATGAATAAGATGGACTTTTATCTATTTTAAGTTGAGTCTATAATACGAAAAGGTTTGGAAAAAGTGACAGGGTGCACATATTTTTTCACATCACTGTACACCTCCACCGTTTTACAGGGTTCCTACACATTTTCCATTTCAAAATTCAATACTTTTCCAACCTTCTCAGGATTTTTCACTCAATATTAAACATCTGAATACCAATTGTTAGATGCTTATAATAAAAAAATAAAATAAAATCCATACTTTCCCATACTGCGTAGGAACCTGGGTTTTAAATCACAGTATCATACTTAGAATTCAATAAAATGCATGATGTTAATGCAGTATGTTTACTTTCTGTAGCTTGTGAAGTTATTTCCACTTCCACTTGTGTGAAGTTATTTCCACTTCACCATTCTCCTCTGGCTTCGTGCCCACCTTGGAGACTAGTTACACACAAAACAACATGCACAATTAGTATTTCTTTCCACAATGGACGTCACAGCATGCCCGACCTTGTTCTCAGCAAGGATATTTCAGTCTCAAGAAGGATAACCGTGCTGTGAAGGACACAGTTTCCCAGCTCAGTCCAAGTTCTAAGCCTTCAGCACAAGGTGGTGTCAAAGGAAATTATCACCCTCAGGTAATGGTTATGTGATGTATCCAGGTATAGAATTATTTACACCCTCACCATGTGGATTCATTTGTTTTGGGCAGGTAATGTAAAACTTAATAAGAAGATTGGAAATGATTGATTGAAGAGAAGGTAAAAGGAAAACCTGAAGGATTTCTAACAATATCAAAAATCACAGGGAGGGACCAAAAGATTACAAATATCTTGAAATCTTTGAGCCCAGAAGGCAAATAGCTTTAATTTTTATCATTATAAGGAGAGTATGTGTGTCATGGCAGAAGTTTGTCATTATGCACGGCAGCCTGGCAGATTCCCGCTTTGAATGAGAGATAAGAGATGCATAATCACAGGCTGCTTCCACCGTTCTGTACACACACACCTGCAGACACACACATGCAGACACACACACAAGCACAGACAGCCAATCATGCCCTCGCTCATGCACACAGATTTCTCTCTATGATTGTTTAATGTAGGAGAAACTGTGCGTGAAATAATAACGTGGATTTTAACCACTTCCCCTCACTGCAGTGCAATTCCTCGCCCCCACTTTGCCCTGGCAACTCATCATCCACCCATTTTCACTCACCCAATCACTGTTCACACAAACACACACACACACACACACACACACATGCACACATACACACATACACACACACACACAACACCCCAAGCACAATGGCTGTCAGTGTCTGACGTGGGGAGGAGGATGTTACTTCGGAGTGAGCATCGGTGGCAAGGAAATACATCTCCCGACTGATACTTTTCTTCTTCTCGTCAGCGTCACACAAATAGATATGCAGCCAGCTATTTTAGTAGCTTGCGTCCTTCTAGTGTCCAGGATTTCAACAGCTCACACATTTCCCTGTAGTGTCACATCAATAAGCATCACAGCAGTGGAGGTGTTACATTAATCAATGAAGACTTTGGCCCACTTCAGCCTCCCTTTGCGACTTGGCATCACTCAAGATCAGTGTCATCCCCCTTCACCTGAAGGAACAGTGAAGTGATAGTTAATGAAATGTGAAGTGAATTTAAAAATGGTTGTGTTTTGAAAGAGATGTAGGGGAATTAATTTGTGAAGTGACAGTGGTGACAATAGAAATCACCCATGTGTAGATTGTAGAATCATTAACAACACTTCAGCATTCACTATGCTAATTGATTGTAGATGACTACAATTAACATTGTCCTTTGTAAACAGCTGTGCATGATAAAACCATACCACTTTTAAAATACATGGTGAACCTTCCTAAACCACCTCCTTTACCAAAGTGCTGACAGCTGTCCCATCACCACATTTGTTAAGTCAAAAGACAAAAGCAGGGTATGCTTTGGGGTGTGGCCACCTTTTGATTGACAGGTTGCTGTGCTAGCGACAGGATAAAAGCTTATAAATCCATGGCACAAACTACATTAAAATAGCCATGAACTTGTTTTTCAGTGTTAACTTCGAAGGACCCTTTCAGAGTGTTTTTTCATCAAATGTAATTGTAACACTGCGGTCACTTTAAAATGTCTTGATCAGCATTAGGTTGCTCCTTGCTAATAGAAATAGTGTCAGCTAGCTACCACTGCTGATTTTCAACTGGCTCTGTGTCACAACGGTGCCAGCAACTGGAGCTCTTTGCTCACCCACTGGCAATAGTCCACCGGATGACTATCAGCTGGTGGAAAAATCGTCAGTTTCCCTCTTTAGCATTTAGTTAAGTGAATCACCATTGAAATGACAGCAGAAAGAAGCTTGAAGCTGCCTAGTGCTCCTCCCCAGCTCCGCCCCGGACATGTCCAAATATGGTCATGTCCGGTTTCAACAAACAAGGATGTCAACGGCCAAAATGCCAATCTCCTGGCTTATTCCAAAACCAATGGGTGATGTTACGGTACCTATGACCATCTCTTATATAGGGCCTACAGTCTATGGTCAGACCAGACCGATTATGGTATTAGATTACCATGACATTTTGCAGGAATTTCTGGTCCCTGCCATTTATTTTTTTTCAGAAAGAAGCCCCGCACACTTCATCAAGTCGACTCTGCTTCCCTACAAATGGACCAACTGAACGCGAAATCTACAGACGGAAGAGCCTACGGTCCTGTCATTGTCTCAACTCCAAGCCCCTGAACGCAACAGGCAGGTTAAACACACAGCAGAATATTGTAAAACTATAATACAAAACAATCATGTCATCTAAAGATGATTCACCGAAAGACAATAAAGGATGATATTGAATTATTGCCCGGCTATAATAGCATATAATTGCCACTTCTTTGGTTCATTTGGGGACCCTTCTTTATCTTGCTCATGTCTGCTTACTATCTACTCTTGGATATTTTAATACATAAGCTAAAGCTGATTTACTTTGGATTAAGCTGCCATCACTCAACATATGCGTTCAAGTGTTAGCATGAAGCACTAGAGTCAGATATCTCCTTCACAAAAAACACTAATATTGGCCCCAATCTGCGTGTTTTAAGAGCACTTGTCATTTAGCTTTGGAGCACTGACAAGTTTTCATTTTCAAGCTGTAGGCAATCCCTGTCACCTATTTTCACTCTCCCAGCTGTGTGAGTGTTTAAGTGCTCACGTTGGGTACAGAAGATTGGTTGAAGAATCCAAAGGGAGACAGTCACACCATGGGCAAGCTGACAAATGGACCAATGTCCCTAAAACATGGTGAAGAGTATTATTTTAGGTCTTTATATTTGTGCTAAGAGATAATCCTGTGCACTCATCTTTAAAAAGGGGGGTTCACTTGTGTACCTCCAGCACAGAAAAGACTTCAAACAGCTCTCAACAAGTGTTACACTATGGCTGCTGATTGCTGCTCGGGCATCTCATCTGCTCCACCAATCACATTTCTGCCAGCCTTGGCAATACACAACACATTGTAGGGAGCCAGAGAGAAAGTCCATGCTTCCTGTCCTCTTAATCCTCTGGCACAGTTTTCCTCTGTTCCTGCTTTCTGATATCCATCTTTATGGGAAATGCTGTTGATGGATTTCAGGGAGCATCTGTTATCAGAGCAAGCTCCCCGGCATCCTCATCTAATTAAAAACATCATGGACACATGGCTATGTGTCTGATTAGATTCCTTCAAAAATTAAACCCTGTGGCTGTGTTTTTTTTTTCACTTTAGGAATGGTCTTGATTAAGTGTTTAAAATAGATATGGGTGGAATATTGATGTGAAGGATTTTCAGTCTCCTGGGAGCACTCCTGTGGATATCAGAGCTGAGATTAACTTTAATATTCTCCAACAAGATTCCTTAATAGACTCCTATGTAGTTGCAAATACTCATTGACCTTCCAATGGCAGGGCACTATTGAATCCGCCTGAGCATTTAAAGGAAGTTCAAAAGATATTAACCTTTCTTCTGAACATCAAACATTTATGAGCAATGCCAGGAGCATTAGAGCTGAAGGTTAAAGGGAAAATTCAGATATTTTGAAGTGGGGGCTGAATGAGGAACTAATCTATATAAATATGTATTACCTATCTGCCCCCAGTTTGGAAAAGCTCCACGCGGAAGCTAAGAATCGTTCAGCTGTGCACAGGGGCAGCAGCTACAGATATTTTAGGCCCCGCTTACACATGCGCAGTTATTTTTAAAAACAGAGACATTTCCCTGCGTTTGTGC
The DNA here is from genome assembly GCF_963691815.1 of Echiichthys vipera. NCBI lineage: Eukaryota > Metazoa > Chordata > Actinopteri > Perciformes > Trachinidae > Echiichthys > Echiichthys vipera. The sequence continues at coordinate 18,364,149 of NC_139842.1, forward strand.
CCTTTGTGACGCGCCAACGAAGAATTCACTTCTGAAAATGATTCTTTCTAAAAACTTTGGCCAGAGTGGAGATTTTGAAAAACTCACGTTGCATGCAAACAGAGAAAAATGAGTTTTCTGCAGCCGACGTCAAAGTATGCGCCGGAACTTGTACCTGTGTCATAGGTGAGACCTATGTTTACATTTTTATTTGGCTGTGGTGATCATGGATCATTGGCTAACGTTTGCTCTATACACTGCCACCTACAGGTCTGGCATGCTCTTGACGGTATATCCACGGGTTAGTGTAAACAAAAAATCCTCTGAAAATGGACAGGTGTGCATTATGTTATTTTTGAATGGCTGGCCTGATTAGTTTGTGGTGTAAATGGTTGTGATGTGGTGAAGCTTCCCATTGAATGATGTGAATATTAATCAGTCATGCTTGGCACAGAATATGGCCTCATTTTCTTCCGTAGCTGCTGTTAAGGATCGAGAAACTGGAGTAGACCAAAGTGGAGAGAGCTAGAGCACCACACGGCCGACTTTTGTGCTTCTCACAGAGGACATCAAATATTTAGGTAAAGCATCCGAGTGTCACTTTGTGCGTGGGCGGCGAGAGGAGGCATGAGGTGGAGACGAAGGCTCGGCTAAGGGGAGAGTTGTATCAAGTATTTGGGCCTAATGAATCAAGTGTCCTGAAAGCCTTCCACTAACAAACATGCATTGAGAAAGCTTTCACAGCTACTGCAGTTGGAGGCCAGTCCTTGAAATCTTTGTTTATACAGTCCAGTCAACAAATTGAATGGAATCATAAGGACACTTTGTAAGGACACTTGAGGTTCACACAGGCTCACACTATACGGTAAAATGAATCTAGTCCTGTATATTAGGTGTAAAATACAGGCATGTACACGTTTATATAAATGTGGCCATTTATCCCTATTGCAATATAAACTTTCTTGCAACATAGAAAATTGGACAAAATTTGAGTGCAGCAACGTGGGGAATATAGAGGAAGATATTACTTTCAGTCATTTTCACCAAAAAGCAAATAGAGAAAAATAAATCCAAAATGAAATTAATTGTAACAATTATTTTACACATTGTACTATATATTAAAATGCACATGCGCATAAATCTACTTTGTGTGTGTGTGTGTGTGTGTGTGTGCGCAGGAAGTGAATTTGGAGAGGGAGAGAGAACGGGACAGACAGTGACATCACACATGACGTGTGAGGTTACAGCTAGTGACGCAGTCCTGATGAATACAACTCAAATTGTGACGACTTCAATATTACATGAAGCGGCGGAATAACAAGGAGGAGGAAAATCACAGGTAAAAAAAACCCACAATAAAATAATCAAGATTCGTATTCAGCCAAAGTGTGCGGAGGAGGCTGCTCTGCAAAGTTCAATAGCTTATGTCTTAGCGTTTCAGAGGTTAGAGTGTGACCTGAAGGACATTAAATGAGTACTTAGTTTACGGAACAAGGCTCAAAACTGGGTACTTGCCTTGGATGACACCGGTTGGATGGACATGGTGCTTGGACAGCGCTGGAGCTGAGAGTCGCTCTCCATCTCATTGTTCTCAGTCATCATTGATGCAAAGAGTTGTTTAAGACACAAACAATTAAAAAAAAAACACTCTTAACTCCTCAAACTGTGTCCAGTCGGCAGGAAATCTCAGGCTCCAGCCATACAAAGCTTGGCAAAGTGTGACAGATCCACATCACACAGGAATGTGTGCGCGCTGCCTTAGTGCTCTCTACACGAACTGCAGGTTGATTAAACTGTTTCTAAACATACACACACCAGCTGTTTATATTTCGCTCATGCCATGCAAGGAGATTTCATTCGGGATTGAGGCTCGTGTGTGGGAGATTGTATCGACCATTTAAGTGCATCTGAAAACTCCTATGTGGCACAATTCCGTCCCACAGTTAAAAAAAAAAGATTAAAACCAGCAAAGCATCGACGTGGAAATGTTATCTTTAGATCCAAATGAAGCTTGTGCCGTGGAAGGCAGGCGCTGGTGAGGTGTAAATCCAAAGCGAACTGTGCCTTTCACCGCTGCACAGACTTAAATTTAAGCGCAATCTGAGGCACGCCTTCCTGTGCGTCTGAGGCGCATGATTGGGTCAATTTTTACAACTCTGCCAGGATTCATTTAGACTATTAACATTCACAGTCGTGGGCGGGGGCTTATTTAAATCCAAATATAGACTGCATCCTAATTCGCAAACTGAGAGCTGATTTTGTCTTTGAGGATGAATGTTTGGGGTTGGAACAGGATGTTGTCCAATTGTATCGCCTGATCCCCGCATCTTTTAGTTTTAAGCTAAATCTGCAAAGTGCATCTGCTTAATTCTACTTTGTGTCACAAATACTTGTGAAAAGGAACTGTTACATAATTGCAACTAGTTCCAACAGGTCACTTAATGACACCATCTGGATTTTTGGATCTGTTTGGCTAAAGGGGTTTCAGGTCGCTGTGACGCCACATGCAATACTAGTGAAACCATATAAAACAGCATGAAGTATGCCATTGTTATAAATCAATGTCAGACGAATGCTAAAGTAGTGACACAAGAACTTTCTGCAACCTATTTAATGAAGCGGCCATCTCCTAGCAGAGCATGCCTCATATGGGATGAGCAGCCTTTCCAGTTTATTTGGGGAAAACAGGTTTTAGCCACACTGTTTCCCTGTTCTCATAAATTCATTGTCATTTCCCAAATCCCCTCTGAAGCACCGAAGAAGCTGCAGCTGCCATAGGTGCTGCCCTGCTGAGCTCAGGATTTTGCAAGATTTATTTAAAGATGTTAAAATCAGGCCAGAGGATTGGTACCCAGTCTGATTTCAAATGCAATCTCATTTCCTACCTGGTTTTACCCACCTCCCGGGGTGCGTTTCCACTGATTGCCCCCTTTGCAGCACACCAGATGAAAGAGAATGAAGCAATAAGGCTGTGGTCACAGCTACTGATTTTTGCATTAACTGATGAAGATAAAGGACATGGGGAGTAAAGGTAATAAGTGGCATTTATATAGGCTTCTGTGCAGTGTGTACAGTCAGTGTGAGACAGGGAGGAAAGACTTCTAAATGTGATTAAATTATTTCTCTTTTATCTGTAGTGCATTATTTCAACTAAGCCTGACATCAAAGTTTGCTCTAAGCTGTCAGAAAGTCCTTGTGCGTGGGTTGTGTTGGAGGAAAGAGACAGAATAAAGACAGAGGGAGAGAACCTCTTATCACATTAATTATTGCTTTACTGAGAGCCAGGGCACAGCAGCTAGTGACTGATGAAAGGAACAAAAAAACAAACAAAACAAAAACCAAGTCAAAAGTTTTCTAGTGTGTAGCTGTGGCTTTGCTGTCAAAAATAAACCGAAACACAATGTCTTGGTGGGGCGGTGTGCAGAGAGCTGCGATCTGATCCGTCTGTGTTCAAACGCAGGAAACAGAAGAGAGATAGCTGAAGGAGATAACACACACACACACACACATACATTCAAATGTCTCCCTCTGAGCCACCCACCTTTCATCCGCCATGTGATGCCCCAGGTGCCGGAACACGGCTGCTAAAAATGAACATTAAAACAGGATTGGAAACAGATTGATCTCTCAGTCATTTAGAGGCAGGGGAAATAATAGGGAGGATGAGAGCAACAAAATGAGTCCCATGCGGCGGAAGACAGATCCCAGTCGTGACAGCGGTCGTCATGGTGAAGTCACAGCACCAGAGCTACTGCTCTTTCCACTGAAATAAATTGATACTGATATGTCTACGTAAGCACAGTCAAACAGAGACTTGAATCTGCATGCAGTGACCCCTCAGCTCCAAAAGTCTGACATGTCACACTCAGCCACATTTTGAAAATCTCTTATTGTAAAAAAAAATGTGAGATTTCCATTCCAGTTAATAAGGCAGATAGAGGTGTTATATAAATACTGTGAAAGTATCAAAACACTCATCTCATCTTCAACCGCTTATCCAGGGTCGGGTCGCGGGGGCAGCAGTTTTAGCAGGGGACCCCAAACTTCCCTTTCCCCACTCATTCCACAGAGAAATGCACACAGCCTGTATTCAAAAACGGTGTCTTTAAATGAGCCATCAGGACTTGTGTACCGTTGTGATGTCACAACTGTCCTATATAGGTTTAACATGCTGCTACAATGCCCCTACAGCCATCCCTCGAGCTGCAATGACGGTTCAGAGAATGCCTTACCTTAACCATTTCACAAGTCTTGGGTTACCATCTAGTAACGGCCTCTGCACCATCGCTGCAGCCGGGAAATAACTGTAACGGAACTGTAGTGGCACTTTCTACCGATATATATAATATAGCTGTGACATCCCAACCAAACAGAAGTCCTGACGGCTCATTTCTAAAGGCTCAGATGGTAACCCGAAAGTTGAGAAAGTCTTCAGACAGAGGGTGATTACAGGACATTATACAGTATGAGAAAAACAGGTTCTAGCAAAAACCCAAAATACGTATAAACCTGGGACACACTACCTGTGCTTGTGAGCAAAATATAATTCACCCCAATAATTCAAGTTCACAATTTTTCAAGCCTGTCGCAGTATTTTTAGTGCAAAACTCCCCTGCATTTTTCACTCATAAGATATCATTTTGAACAACATCTATTTGATTTGTCTAACTCAGACTGCTGAAGATGCACATTATCTTCAGATAAACTTTGGAGTGTTTTTGCACAGAAATAGGACTATGTACAGTATTTACCCCCATCAGTTACATTGGAAGCATATCAAGAGACCTTTTAATGACTAGTATGAAAGGGGGAATAATTACAGGAAGCAAAACCTGATTTAATGTTCATATGGGACAGACTTAAACAAATGTATCATCTATTCACCCTGTGCCAGATCTAATCCTGCAAGATGTAGTTTCATCTGATTTACTGTAAAACATAAAGCATGTCCAGTGTGTTTTGATGCGATTTACTTAACCAGGTGCTCAAAGGAAACTTTACCCTGGCTACAACATCTAATTCAACACCTAGAATTTTTTACAAACATTGCAAAGTGTGTTTGGCTGAATAGTTACAATCCCAAACACATAATAAAGACACGGCGGACTATTACAACACTTTAAAAACTGCCAGAATTTCTACAAGAACAATTCCTTTTTATGAATTCCTTTAAAATAAACTATATATTCCCAACTGGGAACTGTTGGTTTACCCCACTTTCCTTCTGACTAAAGCAAAAATCATTCACCTCATTGAAAAGCTGATAGATCCTAAACCATGCCACTAGCTGATGGAGGAATCATTACATGTGGCTCTCTGCTGCCATCTGCTGCTCTGATGATGCTAAACAACCATGAGCCATAAAACAAGAACAAGCTCAACAGCAGAGAAAACCAGACAAGTCTTAATAATATAGGTATATATTTATTCATACGTACATATTCATTTATATCGGTTAATTGTAAAAAAAAAAAGAAAAAAAAAGAAAGAAACAAAAAGGAAAAGATTTACAGTAATTATATGAACTACAGTCATTGTCAAAAATGTTTGAAGTTTCTCAGGTGTCACTCTACGATGAACACATACTGTAGTTTCACCTCCTGCCCTCTGTCTGAATCCTCAACCTTACTCCAGTGTTTGGGACAAGAAAAAGCGTGGTAGCTCGTCTTCTGTGTAAACTGGTGGCAGGTTCTGACAGAACAAAACAGAGGTGTTTGATACTGTGCGGAAGAATAAAGTCTGGTGTTTTGCTTTCTAGAGCCTGTAGTGTATTTTGTACCATGAAAAGACTGATGACAGGTTGTTTCTTGTCTACGTATAAAAACCAGCAGGAGGGGTGTTCGCCTTAAGAGCGCTGATGACTCAGGCTGCGCCACATAAAGGGCATGACGAGAGAAAGCAGGTGTTGCACCCAGGCTCATAGTCTAAATCCTGCGACTTTTCCTTTTCCCCACAGGTTAATCGTCCTAACCCCGGAGCACAGCGACAGAGTACATTAGATATCACCGCCATTTTGACTCTTAGTTGTTCCTAATCCCCCGTAAACCCCCATTCAAACAAAACAGATCAGACTGGATTACACCGGATTCATCTCAGTTTGCATTATCCTGCCTGCCATAGCTGTCAAATCTCAAACTGAATAGAATCATCATCATCAGTGTTTTGCCCGACGGCGTGCATCTTAAACCAGAACAGGAACATTTGAGAGCGATCAACATTCCACAGTGGGTTTATCCAATTTCTGCCTTGTTTCATGTATTTGGGGAGAGTGCATTGCGGGAGGGAAAAGCAAGGCATAAAAATGAAAGAGGGGAAAGCACGCATATAGGAGAAAAATCTGATTCTGCTAAAGTGGCACACAATGCCTGAACAGCCACCTCGAGGACTTCTCCTTGACGGAAACATTCAATAAGTAGAAGCTACATCATACATCGTACATACATACAAGTCATCATCAACTCCTCCTCCTCAACTCGCATTTAAAAAAAATCCAACTCAAATGTGAACATTTATTACAATTGCACTGGCGCCAACTCTTCCCCTGGATAGAGGCTACACTCTGGGACATTTAGTAACAATAAATTCTTAATAAAAACACAAACACCAGCAGATTCAAAACTGAGGACTGGAAGAGGGCTCAAACTCAACTTGGAGACACTGAACAGCAGGCGCAATCCAAACCACACCAAAAACAGAAATGCAAAAAGAAGAGAGAAGAGGGAAGATCAGAAAGGAAAGCAGTAAAAGATACATAAAAAAAAAAAGGAAATGGGAAGAAAAAAAGAGACACAGAATAAAGCAGATGCAAGTGCAGGAGAAGATAATCCAGAAGAAAAGGCTTCAATACTTCATAGGGTGGGGGGAGGCGAAGTCCATTATAGCCCTCCATTGTGACAAAATCATTCCATCTTATCTGTCAGTAGGCCAGAATTGTGCGCTCAAGATTCAGTTGACTTCCTCTTGCAGTGACTCCACCGGTCTGATCTGGTCTAAACCTCCTGCAGCGCCACTGGTCTCAGACAGACGGAGGTCACAGGTGGCAGGGTGCAACCCGCTGTCGCTCCGTCCCCCTGCAAGGCCTCATAGGAGTCGAGGAGTCGGCGGGCACGTCCTCTCACGGCTGCATGTGGTTCACCAGTTCCTCGTAATCAGAACCGTCACCGATGCAAAAACAAGAGCAACTAAAAATCAAACTAACTGAAAATATACGTACTTTTGATTGTTTTCAGTTGGCTTTTTCTTTCCATTGTTCTGGTCTGACAGCATGAATTCATGTAGTGATGTCAGACTTCTTTTTTCTTCTGTCCAACAAGCGTCTTTATAACTCTGTTGAGTTTTCACAGGCCAGCGTTAGTTCTTCTGTTAAACTCAGTTTTAAGTTGCTGGCTCATTTTTGACTCTCCAAAGCTCCAGCACATATTCTAACACACTTAAACAAGCATGTGTGAGCTTCGCCGTAGTTCCCCTCAGAGAGACCCATCGATGGGTATCTCTAACCCATCTCATAGCTGTCGTTTAGCTGGCTTCAACTCTCGGGACTCTGCGGTCCTCCCATATTTACACTTAGATTTTAAAAAACTAGAGGTGTTACATGCAACATTTGGCATCTTCTCAAGTCTCCACTTGTGAGTCTTAATTGGTGTCCATTTTTAGAAAAATATTAAACTTTGTCTTTTTTTCCTCTTCAGTATATTGAAGCATCTGATTGTAACAGAGACACGGAGAGGTGAGGGTACAAGTGTAGCAAGCTCAGTGTGTGCGTGAAGATTCGTGTGTGTTAGTAAAATGCCAGACTTAAATTCGGAGATGGTCGTTTTTGTAAAGTGTCTCATCATTGCTTTACTGTAAGTGCAAATAGCTGCAAGTATGCTTTTCTTTTCTTAAATCACAAAATAGGCTTTCTGCTATGTTTGTTGGAGGCGTCTGCAGTTTACTGGCTGACCCTTTTTGAAATAAACAGCCTGCAGGACAAAGCTTACACAGCTCTTACTCAGTCCAGTTCCCGTCTAGAGGTAGCTATTAAGTGACCTTCAACGTGGAGGCAGGAGGGATTTTTCAATATTCTGTTTAAAGGCTGTAACTGTCATCTGTCGCAAAGTGCTAAATAAGTGAAACTCCTCTCAAATATGGACTGATGGTTTTTGATTCTTTTGTACTTCATGTGATGAAGAGTTCAATCCCTTAGCAGTGATGACCACATTGGATTTTTTACATAACCCTCTTTGTAATACTGGTTTATCCACTGAACACAGACCAGGAATGTGGTGACATTCTTCTAAGAGTTGACCTGTGTGTGTAAGTGTCTGCATATCAGAAAGCCTGTACTGTGTGTGTGTGGTGGAGAGATGGCGTGGCGGGAATGTTTTAGGGGAAAGTTACCAAAGACCTTGGAGCGTATTTTGGCTCTCTCCCACTCTTTACAGCTCCAAAGGATGGGACACACCAGCACGTACTCTATGACAGGGCGCCAGGAGGGGGACAGCAGGTCAGGGGTCAAGTGACGGGCTGCGGGGAGCGTGTACGAGGGACACGGGGGAGAGGGGGGGTTGTTGTCTTTACATCATAGCAGGACACAGCAGCGGCAAAACCTCTGACGGCTGCCCCCAACGGAGGGGGGCGGAGTGACGGGGGCGAAGTATGCATGCACTTTGATGTTAGGCAGATGGGTCTGTGGAGAGGAGAGAAGGAAAAAGAGGAAAATGTGTTAATGGATTATATAAATACTTTAAATCAAGTTACGGACAACTCCAATCCATTCAGGCTGCAATTTATTTATTTAGTACAGTTAAATTCAGGCATTATGAGACCAGAGTGATTCCTCACTGCGGTTTGTATTTCACACCATAGTTTTGATTCATCGCTTCTTGTGGGTACAGTGGTGACTCCAACAACAGAGTTTGGACCAAATGTCTGAATCTAAGACATCTCTCTTGAATCTTCTCATCGTATGCTTCATTAATCAGGTTGATAGGAGAAGTATACTTTTGAAAAAATAAATACATTTTTGTTTAGCTAACTCCAAGCTGGGCAACTAATCATCTCAAAAATATGTGGCTGTGTAGCCCTGATCCATGTCAGTCTGACTCGTAAAACCTACGCTCATCTTAAACTCCTTTTTCCTCACTTTGAGATTGCAGTGCTGCTCATCAGCTATGCTCAATGCCCCTACATCAGTATTGTAAGATGACATTTAAGCGTTAGTGGCAGCCCTGAGAGCCATGCTGCTGAAATGATGTGCAATCTGGAATTTTATGTTAGGCTCAAATGAAATCCCCCAGACTCCTACATATACTCTTCACAGGTCACGGAGAAGTTTGTATTTTCAACAGACTTTCATTAAAGAAACTAAAGGTGCCTTGTGGAGTTTTGTTTATTTACATTCTGTGTTCACTTCATAACACTTCATAATAAACATTTGGAAAGGCGATTTTCAAATATGCCATGTTAATATCCATGTTTACTTGCTTGGCGTCTTCTTCTCTACCTTTACGACCTCATTACTGTGTTTCTTGGCATGTTACTCTCACCTGTTGATCGGTGGAATAATATGAAACCATTGGCAGGGACTTATATATCATGTCAACTTATAAACAGGCACATGTAAACCCAAACAGGGATCCTCGAATAAAAACTCCACATGGTACCTTTAATAAGGATCCAATGTCTGGAATGGGTTGGTTTGTTTAGATAGCACCTCAAGACTGTGACATGTAGTGGGACAGACTTGATCAGGGATAGTGTTTGTGATTTCATGAAGTTAAGAGTTGACTTGTGCCAGGATGGAGAGCATATACATGTTGGGGTTCCAAAGCATTTCAATCACTAAGGCAAGTAAAATGTATATATTGAGCTGATCCACAAATGCCACCAAAATGACATCTGTTAAGGTCACAAAACGTGTGTTTATAGTACATTCTCCACATGAACGAGTGCTTACTCAGTGTTCTTAGCGCACACAACTCACCCTTAGTCTCTTGATGCCGGCACGAGTGATCTGCTGGCAGTCATAGAGCTCAATGCGATCAAGACTATGGCAGTTCTTCAGGTGCTCCAGCGAGGCGTCTGTGATCAGAGGGCAGTTGTCCAACTCGATCACCTCCAGACGATCGTGAGCGCAGGGGCCGCTGCCGAGGTGTCTAATGCCGTCATCAGTGATCAGCTCACAGTGAGACAGACTCTACAGGAGAACCAACACAGGAGCTCCATTAATCAATTGTATACTTGAACAAACTGATGTGGTGCATGTAAATACAACAGGAGTGGCAGCCATACACTCACCAGTACTTGCAAACGAGGGCAGTGGATAGACAGCTGGATGAGTGTGCCATCTGTGATCTGATGCGAAAATAAAGAGAGAAAAATATCACTCCTGCAGTTGCCACGTCAACAGTCGAAACAGTATACGTGTTGCTCGGGCTGTTTATTTACCTGCACACATTCTTCTAAATCCATCTTCTCAAGCTCATGACAATTCTGCAGCAGAGAAAGAGACCGAGAGAAACAGATAGTGTGTGAAATCCTGAAATAAATAGTTTGTAGTTTGTTTTTAAGATGTTTTGTTTGCATGCAACCAAGAGAAAGAAGCCACACTCACCCTTGCTAATGTAGTGAAGCCCACATCTGTAAGCTGAGAGCAGCGAGCCACTTCTAATATTCTGAAAGGAGAAAGAGAATCAGAGTTATACATACAGTCGACACTCTTTCGGACTTTAACTGGACCTACAGTAAGGCTTGAGATACCTTTACTGCAGAAAGGCCAACTTATATATTCATTCATTTATTCCTCTTCACAGTCTTATTATTTGATCTTGCAGTAAAGATTGACTTAATAATAAATCAAATTTTTGTGATCATTATTCTACAATAAGATAAAATATCCACCCATGAAAGGAATAGTTCAGATCTTTTGAAGTGTGGTTGTAAGAGGTACTTTACCAAAGGTAAGAAATGTAATGCTATTTTAGCCAACTAAAAAACAATATAAGTTTAAGTGTACACTATATTTGGAATATTTTTACCACTTTACCTTGCTGTCAGACAGCACTTTCCAACAGGGAACTGAAGACATTATCTAAGCTCTCTTCAAAGCCACCAGACTGGTTTGACAAAAACAGTAACTTTACTTTGCAGAACACAGGATATGCTGGTCTTCTGCTGCCTTGATTGGTTCATTAGCTTGTGTTATTGTGTGACTAACAAACAAACAAACCAACCGAGGCAGTGCCGTGTTCTACGAAATCTGGTGGCTTTGACGAGAGCAAAAAAAATGGCTTCAATTACAGCGGCGTAAACGTACACAGGGCTGTCTTGCGCTAAGATCAAGCTGTGAAAATGTTTTAAATGTAGCATTCACTTGAACTGGTAGTGATGTAATTTTAGGTGAGCCTTATTTAAGTGGCTTAAATATGTTTAGCTTCTGGCCAACTCCAGAGCAGTGCATTTTGTAGCTATGGAAAATAATCTCATACAAACCCCCTTCAAATCCTGAGCTATCCCTTTAAGATTCATTATCAGACTAAACAGAAAAAATAAGACTTGCACCAGTAGGGGTGTGTGTGTGTGTATGTGTGTAGGTGTGTAAAGTCACCTGAGGCGAGGGCAGTTCTGTCCTAGGGCGTGCAGGATGGCGTCTGTGATATTGGCACAGCCTGACACGCACAGAGACTGCAGGCGGTGACAACCCCGGCAAATTGTGATGAGGCCCTCATCTGTGATCTGCTGCTCAAAGAAAGAGAGTGTAAGTTTGTTTATTTGTGTGTGTGTGTGTGTGTGTGTGTGTGTGTGTGTGTGTGTGTGTGTGTGTGTGTGTGTGTGTGTGTGTGTGTGTGTGTGTGTGTGTGTGTGTGTGTGTGTGTGTGTGTGTGTGGGGGGGGGGGGTCTACTGATCAGCAGTAACTATGCATCATAAGAAATCAGTGTCTAACAACATATAGTCACATACTTTAACACTCAGCTAATGAGGGGATTTCTTTGCTCCTGCATTTTCTCTTTTAAGAATTGCTCAACAAAACTCTGGAGATCAAGCAGAGGAGGAAGGTGTGAGATATAGCTAGGCAAGGAACTGGCACAAGGTGAGATGATGAGTTCCTGAGGTGTGAGCTGAGGAGGCGATGAGAATTCAGGTGGTGATATAAAAGGGGGATTACTGGGACAGGAAAAATATATCCACTGTGTGAGCAGGCTTCAAAGACTATAGGCTATATGGGCTTGAAGTCTACAATGAGCTTTGAGTTGAGTAGAACTAGATGTAATTGGTGCACATCAACCGATATACTGGAAAGTAACCAACAGTGTTTTGTGTACTTTTTACTTTATACCAAAGGTCCAGATGCAGGGTTTTATAACAATGTTTACAGAGAGACATACCATTGAAACAATATGAAATAATTGGATTCATCTTCCTGTACTTACTGAGCATGTCTGCAAGTTGAGTGTGACCAGCTCTGGACAGTGAGCCCCGATATGCTTCAGAGCCTCGTCCTCTAGCTGTGGAAGAGATCGATAGAGGGAAGACAACAGTCATCTGTGATCACACTACATGTATTAAATGTATAATAAAGCATACTAAGATTATCCCACCAAACCCCTCTACTCTCACTGTTGCTCAATATATCAGATATAATACAATAAAATTCAGCAGCACCACAAACTACAGCCTCTAAAATGACCATTAAGGTGAATGAAGACTTCTGGTAACTGAACGTAAATGGTGTGATTTCTTTTGTCCTTTAAATTAATGATCTGTGACATCATCACAGAAATATGCGGTTGTATTTTCACACTGTAGTGTCGACTGTTGATAGAACAGGATGGTGTTATATGAGGGCGTTCACATTTGCTGTAAACAGTATCTGGCATGCCTTTCCTTTAGAAACATCCTCTGTTGCACAGGAAGTGAAGCATTTTATGTCTGCAGTAGCAATAACTGATCTACTGGAATAAGAGGAACTTGGTAATAAAAGTAATGGCTACTATTATGAAATGTATAAACAATAGTGTCACACACCAGTGCAGTGTTCAGCAACAAGAATAGTGCACCTAAGAAGTCACCAATGATCTACAAAATAAATAGCTTTCAGATTTATCCAATTCAATTGTATACTGAATTAAATCATTTGCTACCCCTGGCCTGCATCTCAGTGTTGTGTTATTCATGAAAGATCAATTCAAAAGAACAAATCTTTAGGTGAACAATGGTTCAATTCAGTGAGTGGAACTATGCACAGTCGCAGCTCCGGTCAAGCATTAAGCAATTCAGTGAACAGATCTTTTTTAATGAATTGATTGAGTACACTGAAAAGAACTGCTTTGCCCATCACTACTTCCATCTCGTATCTTCAGCTCATACGAAGCCATAAGCATACCTGTGTGCATCCCTTGAGGAAAAGGCCTTTGAGTCCAGGACAGCAACGCACCAGGGCCTGGATGCCATCCTTGGTGACCTGATCACACCAGGAGATGTTGAGCTGCTCCAGCAGGGGACAACCCTCACTGACAGGGGCAAATAAGAAAAGGAAAGGTGAGAGGTGGAAAAAAAAGCAAGAAAACTATATTAGATGAGAGAGACACTGAAAGTAGACAATATTTAAGTACCCTTTGTACCATCCACATGCACTGTCAAAATTTCATTTTTAATCAATGAGGCATAACAGAATCTGATGATTTTGAATAAGGATCAAGAATATGTTGTAAATTCAGCAATAGTGTACATCACAAAGTTGACCCTACACACCTGAGAGCTTTTAGTGACAGGTTGGTGATTGAGGTACAAGAGGAGAGGTCCAGGTGCTTCAGCTTTGGACAGAACTTACTGAGGCTATTACACGTGCTGCAGAAGAGAAAGACATTGAGAGTTTCGAAGGAGAAGTGGCATTTTATGATACACATCCCAGAATAATGCACATACCTGTCAGTGATCTTGGTGCAGCCATTTAAACTAAGCAGCTCAATGTTCCTACAGTTCTGCGAGAAAGTCCTATAGAAAGAAAAATAAAGTCAGCCAGAACTTGTCTGTCTTGCTCTCCCCAGAGTCTGAAGCAGAACTAGAATATCTGTTGGGCCAAGTCTTCAACAAACTCACCTCAGGGCGCTGTCACCCACACCCAGGCAACCCCGCAGGCTCAGCTTCCTAAGGAACCCCCCACATCGCTTTGAGATGTTCTCCACCACCCGGCCCTGCAACAAAAACAATCCACTCAGCCTACTGCGTTTGTTTCTACACTGCTGTGCTGATAGATGATGAGTTTGAATGGACCAACAAAGACTGTAGTCACAGGTAAGAGGTAAGTGGAGATCAGATTTCCTCACCTCAATGTCCCTCTGAAAGTCAAAAAGGTCGATTCGTTGCCAGTTGCTGCCATCCAAGGCCAGAACATTCCAGGACTGAGAGCACGGAGGGAGAAACAAGACGTTTAGGGTCAAGTTTATTCTCAAACATACCACATAAACGCACACATACTAAAAACACACAGACAAAACACGCACAGTCACGCACACATGCGTACACACACCTTGTGAACACAGACTCACCCGTGAGACCTGGGCACAGCGACAGAGTGTCACCACATCCAGAAAGGAGAAGATTCTGGAAGACAGACAGGGACGGTTTAGAGACCCTGAGCCCCGATGCCAGAAGCCTCCTCTTTACACTAAACTGCCCGACTCAACCCAGCTTCCACTCACAGCACGGGGGGGTGAGTAAATCAGCTAATATTGTCTTTGACTGTAGGCAGGATAGATGTGTTTACCCTCTTTGCAAGATAGATGTGTTTACTCAAAGTGGGGTCCTGGCGAGGACGACGGGCTAATATGCGTCTACGGAACAGAGTTGGAAACTTACTATAAAAGATCCCTCAATGCAGCAAAAAGTATATTAAAGTTGAAGCAGGGATGCAGTGAGTCCCAGCACAACCTGCCAACCTCACAAATCAGGGCACTGAACCTGGCAAGGCAGCACAGAGTCAGCAGCCGCAGCACAGGCAGCCTGGCTGGCAAGGCCGAGGATTGAGTTATGGCCTTCATCTTCTGTTTGCTCAGGGGCTCTTGAGTTTGTTTTTTTGCCTGATCTCGATTTGAATGCCTTATAGCCTCAAGCATCTGTTTTTAATTAGAGTTTTAGCATTGGGGGAGCGGAGTAGGATGGGGTGAAAAAACTTGCATCCTGGTGCTTAGTTTAGTTGAACTATTTGCTAAAGGGAGAGGGATTATACAGTACAGATTGTGGGATACACAACGTGTGCGTTTGTGTTTGGGTGTTGTAGAGGGAGGAAGGTGGTGCAAGAGCAATTGCGCCTTTGTGTATGATTGAAAGTGCTGATTGGGAGCGAAGGCAGATAGTTGGGTGTGGAGTATGCGACATGCCATTTTTGCTTGCAAAAATCCCTTCAGATTGTGATTGAAGTGTTTTCAAATGTCACTCACCGTAGCAACAGCTCCTTAGGCAGCTTCTTATTGATGACCGCCTCATCGCTGTTTGTGAACATCTGAAGGGATGCAGAGGATAATATTAGTTCTGTCAGTCTGTTTTAATTTACTGTAGCTGGGGGCCCCCCCTCCATCCACTCAACCACACCCAAGGACAGCCCCAGCATATAAACAAGGATAGGTGATCATAATCTTATTAACTGAGATGCATTCAATGTCAAATCTTGAAAAACATTGAGGTGAAGATAAAGCAGTACAGGAGTCTGGAATGTGTGTCTTCTAAGCAAAAGAGGTGCAAGGAGAGGACTTTGCCCTGTCTACTTCAGACTTGTGATGGCGTCTGCTTTCATGTTATCTTTTCTGCATGCTTTCTCCCCTTACTTCCTGCCCTGGAATTGGTTACAACACATCTGCAAACAGCAAATGAGTTTCCTCACAAATAACTGCACGCTATGCAAGTGCAAATATTAGCCTATAATCCAAAGAAAGAGCCTCAGTACACGAAGTGACAACAAATTAGCATTGATGAAGACCCGTTTATTTAGGTGCACACTTATTGAGGACTCCAGGGTTCCCATAAGATAGACTGTAAAATATAAGACGTTAAGATGACATTTGGGTGCATCCACTTACTCATAACAAAGCAAATGAAACAACATCTGGCAAAACACATTTTCATCCAATCTAAACCAGGAACAGGTTAATAGAGGGGTGGGGGGCTTTAGTGTGTAAATAAGAAGTGCACGCGCTACTTACAAGATTATGATAATCTGTGACATGATTAAGAAGGAATTTTGTCCTTATTTGCACAAATATGAAGCTTCCATGATCCCAAAATAAATGTTTGTTTTTAAACAAAAGAAAGAGTTTACGGTGTGATATTTATGTGTCTAACTTCAAACCACATTTAAAATATCTTCAGATTTTGAGGGATTTAAACACTTAAACACTATTGCTCATGAAAAAAAGAATTGACAGGGCTGCCCTCACTCACTCACTCACTTACTCACTCACTCACTCACTTCTGGCCAAGTAATCCAGGGCCATTTCCAAAGAAACAGATGCACATGGTCAACGGGCAAACACTGTCCCCTTTTGTAATCTAACATAAAATGAACCTGATGCTGCATGAATGTGAGCATTATGTTTTCTCCACTGGTCAGCTATAGCCAGTGAGGCAGGACTGGCAGGAGGTAAAAAGCTGGGTGAGATGTATCCTCCAGCTAAAGAAGCAGTAAAGCAAAACAAAAAGTGATAACATCAGTAATTAACAATTTGTATTACCTACTGTTTTAACTGCTTCAACAAGTCTTACATCAATACACCCAATTATACACAATAAAGTGGTAATTTCAATCACAATAGTTATCTACATATTACTTTTAATTGGTAAATAGAATTAGGGGTTAGTTCATGCCTGTCTGGTTTTCAGAGGGCTGTAGTCTTTTGTTTAGGGCTGATACACAACAGATGACTGCAGAGCAGTAAAGTCAGACAAAACGCAAGAGGACATTTCTGGAAATGCCTGTCAAAATAAAACTCTCAATTACATACGATGTAGATATTGGGTTTTAACTTTGAACCTTTGACCACTGAGGTTTTTGAAGGCATACAGTCCCCATTTAATGGATGTACTAACAATTGAAATTAGTTAATAAAATAGAATGTTTTTAAACTATATTATTTATGGTGGATAGATTGTCCCTGACAAATAAACTAAGAAATGAAAATGGCACTTCAAACATACTTAAAAGTGATCTTATCTCATTCTCCACAATGACAAAATCAGTACAATACATGCAACTTCAAGAACTCATGAATTGGTTTAAGGAAATTCAATTTCCAGCAGCTTACAAAAACACGAGGGAGGTATAAAAAAAAAAAATCAGTATAGGATAACCAATAAACTCCTGGCTAAATGGATACAGAAAGTATATATGCAGTAAAAACATAGGGTAAAGTACGTGATAGGGGGTCCCAACTCTAAATTCCATGTAAAACCTATTCTAAACAACTTACAATACTAGAAATGAGCCCAATTTAAAGTAAAAGCTATACAGCAGGTAGGCTATGCTGTCTCAACAGGAGCCCCAGTCCCAAAATGCAACACATATTATTTTGAAGTCAATGTAGCGCTACTTCCGGTTTCTCCTGGCCTAGTTCCGTTCAGCTTGACACAGCTATGGCTCCACCGCAGCTGTCGGGCCAGAAGGTAACGGCCTGAATCTTCTGAGTCCGTCAGCTGATGCACCGTTAAAAATAAATAAAACCACACACAAATCCCACGCTAGCTGGGGGATTAAAACAACGCCCAAGTGCTCTCTCCGGCTACACAGCCCCAATGTCACCGGCCGGATACAATGGAGCGTTTTGAGTGCAAGTTTCCACCAAACATATTCAGCTAACGTTGCGGCTGCGACACAAAGTTTGCACATTGGTAAACGCTACAGAACAACACCGTAGCTTAGGTGTGTGTACATGTGACCCTACTGCTATCAATAAAGCTATACGGTGTTTTAATTGTGTCAGCTTGGGGCCTGTTTGTTGATAGTTTTTGTGCGTGTAGCAGTCACAACCAGAGGCCCCCCACTACCGCAGCGGCCATGGATATTATACACAAAAACAACCCGACAAAAGTGGTATAAAAAAATCACAACCAGACAGATATCAGCCATTATAAAACAGCTTTGCAGACAAGTGAAGTCGACACATTCATTGTTCCTGGCATAAGCATGATAATGTGCTGGTGCTCGGTGTAGCTCTGTGTAGCCTCGGTGTCTTTGTTTTGACGGGCACACAGGGGGAAATCGAGGATAACGTTTTAGACCTTTAAAAAAAACTTTCGTTTTTAGGCTTAATGGAAAACTCCCACGCGTGTCTTCAACTAAACAACATGCCATTTCTAGGCTATATGTGTGGTTGGAGACAAAACAACAGACCTAGCCTAATCCCCAAACATTGACTGCGGAAGCTGCATCAACAGCCTTCACCGTGAGCGCAGTTTTTACAATAAACACAGCGACAGTCACCGTGTAGGCCCCATATATCCTAACCCTAACGTGTTTAACAGCTACACTGAGTGTGTGTCAGTAACTGTCAAGATAATAACTCACCTCAAACCGGCTCCGCGAAACACCATTTACCTCCTTCCCCATGTCGGGACTGCTGGTTACCGACTCAATGAATTCGGTGCAGGCGAAGTGAAATGCAGATACGGGCCCTCTTCCTGCCGAGTCCCCTCCACGACTATCATGCTACCGTCCTCTCAGTAGCTCCTTAGGGGTGCGATGTCGTTGTTCTTCGGGCCTGTATAAAACAAACGGCTTGTTTCTGGTAAAAAATATGAGCTACAGGCAGCCGTGCAACCAATAAGGCAGGTCTCTTATCTGCTCCTCTTACCTCCTCCTCCTCCTCCCCCTCCCCCTATAATAGCTACAGCTTTCTATCCATCCACACAATAGCCAGACGGGAATAGGACCTGGCAGACTAAAAAATGGAGCTGGTACTACGCCTACATCACTTAGAAATACAATCAAAATAATGAAAATTGCGCTGAGGTATGTATTACCCCAAACTCTCACACCCAAAAAACGACAACTCACTTGTTGGCTGGTCCTTTAAACCCAAAGCTCACAGCAGCAGGCCCAGTACCAGCTCAGGAGCTGTAGATAAATATCAAAATGGGGTGTCAACCTTTTGACAGCCCATGTAGCACGAATACCTGCTCTGAGACAACAGGTTTCATGGTTAAATTATTTTTTTTTTTCTTCAAATTTGATGCAAAGGGGGGTTATTTTGACACGACCCAAGACAAAGAGGCCTAAGTCCTGTCATTGAAGTGTGGGCCAAAGCGTTTATTTGTGTTACAGTGAGATTCATGTAACGTATGCCTACTATAAGCGGAGGATTTGTTCTCATTGTACACATTAGCCACCCAAATGCTTATTAACTCCATTCTTTTGCATTTATTGTTTTCAAACATACAGTGTTGTGACTGTGGGAAACGACACTTCCTCGTTTATCGTTAGCCACGCCCCAGTTAGGCAGCGGATCCAATCAGCATCCAAGGACGGCTGCTCGTCATTCTGCGTCATCAAACTGGGAGCACACGCTTGACAACAATTCAATGCCACAATAAAATGTGACTTTTTTAATGTTCCACATGTTTCTTTCCCCAACCGCGAAAAATCTGAGTCAGACTTCTTTGATCAAAATACCACCTAGTAATTGTACAATTGCTGCTGCAGGTAAATGGTTATGCTACCATGCCAGATGACTTGGCTCACTTTATGAAGTATTAGTAAAGACTAATTTATGTTTAATGCATGATAACTTTTTCTCCTTGAAGAAAAAACAACTTAACTTTTAACCTACACTATTTAATTATATTATATTATATTATTATTTAATTAAATAGCCCAGTGATTGTTATACACATTAAGTCTGACTTCTAAATGTTTTCATAATAGTAATAATAATAATAAAAACAATAATAATAATAATGCATACCTTATTTATTCATCTTAGGGAAATTCAGATTTCCTAGTAGACCTAACTTGTGACTTGATAATTTAAGCAAAAATCAGACAGTCTTTGTTTGAAATAAAAAAGCAGCTTCCATACAACCCTGTTCTATCAAACTCAACAATTCTATCTTTTTATTTGCATCTTACTGTTCATCTGTTTATATGTATGGCACTATTGTTAATCTGTTTATTATGTACATTTGGTTTTTACACTTTTATTCTGTTTTTCCATCCACCTGCTGCACAATTTCCCTCAAGATAAATAAAGTTGAATCTCATCTTATTTTATCTTATCTCTGTGCAATATATAGGCCTATTTTATTTTGATTTTTTGTGAATAATCTAGAATATTCCCTTTTCTGAAGTCATTTGATTGAACACATTCATTCACGAATGCAGTGAGTAAGATGATGAAAGTAATACAACTAAATTTGTGAAGACTAGGCCTAAACATTAGATAATAAGGCAGGAACTACTATAAAAGGCCCTTATCATGCCAGTCTATATGTTTACCGTAGTGGTGCATATTCCCAAACATGTTTTCAGAACAAAGTTGACACCATAGTCTGTATAATGAAATCTTGGAGCTTTCAGGGTCCTGGGGCAGCTGCTCATTTTGCCTGTTGGTAATCCACCCTGGTGGTGTTTAAAATTTGAAACCAACCATGATCCTGATACTTCCATTTATGAGGTCAATAATTAAAGTTGTTTTGTTTAAAATGAAAAATACTTAATTTACCCGGTTTTACTTGTGCAGAATGATTCATCTCTGAGCAGTTTGCTGTTGCTGGCGCACTACCACGACAACAGTAGGCGGGCTATGGGTTGCGATAGGTCGTTGCTATGATACGCCCCTAGATTGACAGCATTCCGGTTTCCGGTTCATTCCGCTGTGCGCAGAAGTTGCTAGTCACAGGAGCCACAATGGCGTTTGTAGTCTCCTTCAGATAGGGCTGTGGGTGATATTAAATCCACTAGCATCGCCCTAAATATAGGCCTGGTTGACTCCCAGAGCCATTGATAATAAACTGGAACATCTACTGCACACGAAAATACTATGATTTCTAATCAACATTGAATCTATAGGGGATAAAACTTACATTAAAGGGAACATGTAAACAGAACGTTAGCAACCGGGTCAAGTTTTCATTTTGTTCCGAGAAACGAGCGTCTTTTTAAATGAAGGCTTGTTTCTGAATGCTAAGACCGTAATTCTGTGGAATAAAAAGCACCTTTACTTAAACTTGGCACCGGACAAGGACACCTTTCACAAAGGGACTTTTTTTCCTCTTTTTTTTTTACAAGTCGGCTCACTAGCTAGCGCCGAGCATTAGCTAACGGTGCTAGCTAAATTGAGCCTGAGACGACACCAAAATGCTCCGATGATTGGTTGGGATCTTTTCCATTCACTGACTAATTCAACGTACATACTTCACTGGAAAATCGCTGTGGTATTTTTTCTGCTTTGGTGAGCTCAGAGGAATGAATCGGCGTTGAAGAGGACTGGACGTGAGCGGCCTGGTGTGTTTATTTTGTGTATTTGCTCGACCCGTTTCTGCTTCGTAACACTTCGTTTTTTTGGCATTTGAAGTAGCTACTGTTCTCCTGTGAATGAATTGCTTGGACTACCGAGGCCCAGTCGTAGGAGAGGTACCGACGCCGGCGTGAAGGGATGCCTGGGTCGGACCGACACCATGGGACCAAGAGGAAGCAGGAATCTATCAGCGGTGGTGGTGTGCCACACCAGACCCAGGCCTCGACTTATACATCTGCTGCGGGAGACAAGGCGAGCAAAGACAGCAGAGTGCAGTTAAAAACTTCGATGTCCTCTTCCTCTTCGAAACGCAAACGGCATAAATCAACCAAACATAATCGGGAATTATCGGCGGCACCGGGACCCGACGGTTTTACCCTCGGCTATAGTGCGCCACCTGGTGTCAACGCGGTGAAGCCTCTGGTGGAGTACGATGATATTAGCTCCGACTCGGACACTTTTTCAGACCCGCCGTCGTCAAGGCCTTCAGAGAGGGGGGGCGGGGACAGACTGGAGCCCTCACCGGACTACGATCGGGACGATGTCGATAGAGAAGCCAGCGGTAGAGATAACAAGGAGCACAGACACCCCCGGAAAAAGTCCAGGGACCCCAATAAAGTTAAGGACTCTGGCAATGGGGAACGTGGATACAAGAAAAAGAGCAGCAAGGACCGCGAGAAGGGGACTTCTGGAAAGAGCAAGGAGAAGGCTGCCTCCTCAGGCCTCTCATCCAAACGCCAGGTCCAGTCGGAGGGCGACTTTAAACGTGCGGAGCTGATGCTCTCCGCCCAGGTACAGCCTGCAGCCAGTGTAGGTAGCACTACATCCTCCACATCCTCATCTCGCAGCAAGGAGAGCAGTCGCTCGGGAAAGACTCGCAAAGACAAGCAACAGCGCAGAGAGGGTCGAGGGGAGGGCAGCCGCAGCTCCTCCCAGAGAAACCGAGCAGAAAAGAGCCATCGCAAGTCCACCAAGAGCCACAAGTCAAGCCCTAAGGGCAAGTCTTCAAGTAGGGGTAGCCCCCGCAGGAAGGGCACCAGCTCTGCTCTTTCGCCCAGTCCCAGAAGAGGGGCTGGCAGTGAGAGTCCACAGGGCAGTGGGTATGGACAGCAGGGTGACGACGGCTACTCCAGGCGGAGGGTGGCCCAGCAAAGCCCCAGTCCGTACGGGGATATGTCCCGCCGCAGCAGACAGAGATCAGACAGCCCTTATGGCAGCAGACACAGGTCCTCCAGCTATGAGAGGGACTGCAGCCCATACTCAAGGAGACGCTCCATCAGCCCATATGGTACCCGCAGGTCCTCCAGCACCAGTCCCATGTCAAGGTGAGTTTGTGCTGCAGGGCAGCCTTAAAATCCTGGGGAATATGACACACGTGTTGATGGGGGAATGTGTAGAATATCAGAGGCCACGATGAGTGTTTTAATGGAAGAACAATTTACTCATCAAGCCATCTTCAGCTGTATAGTGGTGGTATGTTTGCATAGTGACACACATCCCGATGTTTTATGATCCAGGGTACTTGTGTTATTAGAATTAACCAGCATTGGCAGCAGGCAATATAAGTTTAAAGTCAGGCAGACCTGTTGCACATGCAGGGCCCTTCTCCTTCTGTCAAAATATTTACCATGGCTGTTATATATGGTCTATAAGGCATGTTATAGACAAGGGGTCTTTCAGTACAGACAGGTGGCGGCTTGGGTTGCCTTCAGCCATTTTAGTTTGCAGTGTAAAATGTCAGTAAACCCAAAAGCTTTGGCTTCCATGAGGTTTGAGTAAAGCAACCCTGCTCTGTGCCTTTCATGCAATCATCAGATACTTTTCGACCTATTGAGTACATTTGAGTTATCCAGTAGATGTAAGCCACTTCTTTTCAGAGGCAAATAAAAGGCACAAACCCGGCACCTGTTGCTGGGGACACTCAACATTTTAACAGTTTAATAAAGTTATATTTCCAGGTGTAGTACCATGTTCCCATTTTCCCCAGATCATATTTATTCATTTTTTTATTTTTTTAAAGGGACATCGCACATTAATTATCAAGAGCAACACATGTAAATGTGCCAGATTTAGCCATACAGTAGTAATACAGTAAATAAGCTGCACCTCAAAGTTATTGTGCAGTGGACAGATTATATTTTTACCAATAGAATAATATAGAACTGAGAAGTCTGGGAATGTCTTCAAAAGATCATAACTGCTGTTAATTAGCCTGGTTATTCAAATTTTGCCATGTATTTATTTTGAGTAAAACAATGTCATAATCTGTGACTGCAGTGGAGTCAAAGCAAAGGTGTAATAGGAAATTAGACATGGAACAAGCTGTGTCACTTCAGAGTTTATCAGAAGTTTTAGAAACAATCTGTCCTTTTGTGTTTTTGGGAGCAACAGCTGTTTTACTAATGGATTATTTATTTATTTATATTTATTTTAACTTATTATACAGTCCATGTCAAGAGGCCCACATGGTTTTGTTTTTATTTTGATGCTATCAACAGCCATTTTTTTTAAAGTAATGGAAGAAGATGATATGAAGATATTTAGAAAGTGTCAATGTTATATCATGTTCTCAGACTTCAGATAGATTCATTTGAAGATGACATGTCTATGGCATTGTTTATGACATTTTCAAAATGATTTTCTTTTATTTAGACGTTCTGGTCGCTCTAGGAGTCGGTCCCCTCTGCACTACTCGTCTTCTCGCCGCTCTTCCTCTCGTTCCCGTGGCAAGAGGCATACTTCTTCTGTTGCAGCTGGGACTAGCTCCCACAGCAGCCGGCCAGCTAGCCGCTCCCCTCCCACCTCTCGGCTGCCACTCAACTCCAGCCTGGGAGCAGAGCTGACCCGCAGGAAGAAGGAACGGCAGGCTGCTGAGGCAGCTGCTCGTGCTAGTGTTGCTGGGGCAGCTACTCGTGCAAGTGGTGCTGAGGCTCGTGCTAGTGCTTCTGAGGCAGCTGCTCGTGCTAGTGGTGGGGCTGCTTCCCCTCTTCAACCAGCACGTAAATCTACAAGCTTCTCCTCCTTACAGTCTACTAAAGTGGTTGCTACACAGCCAGAAAGAGACTCGGCAGCAGCAGAACCTCTGCCCACAACACCTGCACCATTACCCCAGGATACTCCTAGTGGTGAAGATCAGGTTACTGCACCTCCACCGTCCTCTTCCACCTCCTCTCCTGCACCTGCCCCTCCTCCTCAGCCCTCTCCCCCTGTGCCACCTGGTCCACCTACCCAAGTTCCACCACCCCCTCCTCAGGCAGAAACAAGTATTCAGCCCCCTGCACCCTCGACCACATCCCAGGCCAAATCGCCAGCTCCAGTTCCTACACGCAGCCCTGCTCGCCAGATCCCCTTCCACAAGACGTCGACTCTGCCTCTCCTGCCTTTACCACCTGCACTGCTGGGAAACACTCAGGACAGGTAAGTACTCCCTAACAGGGATAAAGACATACAGTATTATCTCACACTGGATAATAGTCTCAATGCATCCAGTCGTCACTTTTTTTCTTATCTGTTCATCTTCAATTTCAAGATATCACTTTAGTTATGGTAGCTATCATACTACAAAAAAACCCCATAATGGATTGACACTCCCACTGGTTAAAACCTGCGTGGGAAAAAACAGATGATTTTTGTTGGGGGCACTTCGTCTGCCTCTTTATTACCGCGGTACACAAAGTCACGTTTTCTTTACTGCAACTACGCCATCTTGTAGCCACACTTCTGAACTGCCTTGTTTGGATCAGTTAGCACACCGGCATGAAAAGCATAGCAAACTTTCACAAATGAGTGTTAAAGCTGTCAATTGATTTTTATTCTGAAATTTGCACACATTTTCCTTTGGGCTTACTGTATGTCAACTCCTGTATGTTCAGCCCCATGGTCAACATGATTAAACGGAGAGAACGAGTCACCTGATATTTATAACATTTTAAAATTACGTTTCAAAACAAAAATGATCCCCATCCACGCAAGTGTTTTAGCTCCATGTTAACACGCTTAAGAATGCATATCTCATGACCTTCATGTGCACTGGGCGTGCGCATGCCGACGTGAAAAGGCAGAGGATTGTGAATGGCGAAAAATAAGATCTTGTGACGCTTGGACCAACAGCGAGGTGGAACCGTTAGTGACAGTTACACATGATTATAAGGCGAAGTTGTGTGGACACCAGGCGTAAATGTACACACTCTTACCTTCCCCACCCATAGTTACATGGTTTTTCCTACATAGTTGTTTTACATCAAACAGTGATCTGAGGTACAGAATCGAGGAGTGCACCTATTAAGTAAGCTACATAACTAATATCTGCTTCTCTTCTGTCTCTCCTTTTTGCACCATCAGTCCAAAGAAGTCCACCCCTCCTCAGAGGCAATCTAGGAAGGAGAAGGAGATTCGAAGCCGGCCGTCGCTCATCGACCTTCCTTTACCACCGACTCTGCCTGGAGGTGACTCCTCGCCCCCACAGTCCCCCATACGCCAGGCCCCACCACTACCGCCGGCAGTCCTTAAGAAGAGACCAAAGTCAGTTTCTTTTATTACTTGCCAACTTCCAATATTCCCTTTCTTAATCCCACATTCATTTTAATATGTTTTTTTTGATGGTATACAGGATTTGCTGCCCACGGTATGGTGAGCGCAAACATACCCAGACTGATTGGGGCAAACGCTGTGTAGATAAATTCGATATAATTGGCATCATAGGGGAGGGCACCTACGGCCAAGTGTACAAGGCCAAGGACAAAGACACCGGTAAGGGAATATTATCTGGACTTTAGTCTCTGAAGTGCTCTCATGTGTTTTATTATTATTTTAGCAGAGATTGAATTCTCATTGTGACAGGTACTCAAAATATTCTTTTTTTTTAACATGGCAGGTGAACTGGTGGCTCTGAAGAAAGTGCGTTTGGACAATGAAAAGGAAGGATTCCCCATAACAGCCATTAGAGAGATCAAGATTCTGCGGCAGCTCAAACACCGCAGTGTTGTCAACATGAAGGAGATTGTGACTGACAAGCAGGATGCGCTCGACTTTAAAAAGGACAAAGGTAAGAGGTTTAGAAATCATCTTCCAGGGCTGGGAAAAATGGAAAAATGACAGTGTTGCTCGACTGCTGTCTGACGGAAACCATCAGGCCAGTGGTCGCATTACCTGAATATTTCATTGTTAAAAGAATTATGTCAATGACAAAATTTGAAGGTTGTCCGTCATTTTGACAGAACACTGGCAACTATCAATTGCAACTACATACAGTATTTGGCTGTAGGGTTTTTAGTGTCCTCGAAGTCACTGTAGAAAATAAGTCATGGTGTTGTTGGCGCAGTCGGTGTCTCTTGGTATATCTTGGTTATTTAAAAAGTTATTGAAAATTGAATACATTATCATTGAGAGATTTAAGTGAAGGATAATATTAGATTATGATATCATTCTTGCGACCATATACGCCAAAATGACGGACAAAAAGTCTAAAACAATTGTTCTACACTTCTTACATATTGCTTTTTTGAGTAAACGCCAACATGTAAAATTCATGTACAGTTGTAAGTTTCAAATCATTGCTCAATGAATTGTGAATTTGAGGCCTTCAACTAATTATTCTTTTTTATTGTCGATTAAAAGGTTGATCAGGGTTTCCCAAAGCTCAATATGGCATTGAGGAGTAAAGAATAATATTCAGAACAATGTCCACATTTAAGAAGCTGAAATCAGGGGATTTTAAACCTTTTTTCCCTTTTAAATATGGCTCAAACCAATTAATCTATAATAAAAATAGTTGGCCTTTAATTTTATAGTTCACAACTAAATACACACCCGTAGTTGATATATTTAGTATAACTAAGATGGAAAATAATTGGTTTACTTCAACTCTTACAAACATTGCTAATGTTTGGCACCAATAGAAAAGGTTAATTTTCTCAGATTTAATGCAGAAGTTAAACCATTCTCAACCAAGAAAATCAGGAAATATGTGGACGTTTTAATCTTATTCAACTAAACAGCAAGAAAAAAAACACAAAAATAATAATATAATTACTACAGTTGGTTTGGTTATTTGGCAGCAGATGAAATCCATGTGGACACAATGATTCACTTTATTCAAGTTTCCCACATACAGCAGTGCTGATTCATACTGAAACATACAAGGTATTGTACTATAGTTCACTGTGTAGTGACAAAGCACTATAGTTACAGTTTCAGTAGAGTACACACTGTAGAATATTCTAACAACCTACGGAGAAGCAAAGCTAGATTCAATTTTCAATGTTGGTCAAAGCACATTTAAGCAACCCTCTCGTCGCAGGCCCAATCCTCTAACCTGCAGACTTGTAGTTCATGTGTGTGTATCTATGGTTCTGATTTCTGAATACATATTTACTCCCCTTTTTAGGTGCGTTTTACCTAGTGTTTGAGTACATGGACCACGACCTGATGGGTCTGCTGGAGTCGGGCCTGGTCCAGTTCTCCCATGAGCACGTCCGCAGCTTCATGCGCCAGCTGATGGAGGGTCTGGACTACTGCCATAAGAACAACTTCCTGCACAGAGACATCAAATGCTCGAACATACTACTCAACAACAGGTAAGAAACAGGTGACATGGACACCAGGAGTGAACTGTTGTAAAGCCCGACCAACAACTGTGGTTTACTTACAGTAGAAGCTCGGCCTGAACCCGAATCAGTTGTTTAGCAGTAATGGCTGTTTCAGGTGAATTGTGATGTTTCAGTTTTGCCTACAGGTTGTTTGATCTACTTTTTATTTGTGTATTTATTTATTTTAGTACCTCTGATCCTCTTACACAAACCAACATCTACAATATTGGCTAAATGCAGCATTAACCACATCAACAACTTGGAACATTCATGCAGATGGTTTTAATGCAGCTGCAGTCTGTTCATATTGCAAACTCAAGACCTAAAGCAGTCGAACGCTAACTTTAATGATCAGATTTGAAGTGTTTCGAAGTGTCAGCAGCAGATCTAATTACTTTGCCTCTAATTGGACACTTGGAATATCAGCAATGAAGGAGAAACACAAATGCTTGATCAGTACAATTTTACATCCAATCTACAACCATTACAGGAAACAAGGGAAGGCTAAACGAGCCGCAGTAGCTAAGAATGCTACTAAAAAGTAGCAGTGTGGGGTCTGCTGTTGAATGGAGCATTTAGAGCCACATTGTACTTTGCTCTGTACTTAAATATACACATGGAGTTTGGACATTTGTTGATCACGCTATTGATTTTGCTCTTACCCTCTCAAAGTGCAGCGCACATATTACATTTAGTTACAATGTTGGTGAAATAAGGCTTGTGTCAATGTTTAATCATTTGGATATCTCGCATTCGTAATGTTTTGTTTAAATGCAAACTGATTATTCAAATTGACCTCCCTGGCTTGGGCAGATGAGTTGAGTTGTATTTTCATGCTTGGTAGTGTTGCTTCTGATCTTGGACTTTTGCTCTTTGTTTCTTGGTGCAGAGGTCAGATCAAACTGGCGGACTTTGGTTTAGCCCGGCTTTACAGTTCAGAGGAAAGGTAAGACAAACGTTATCTACATATTTTCATTCATAAATGTATGCAATATAGGAACCTCACCATGTGCATGGATTTTCTTCTTCATTTCCAGTCAGTGCGTTTACATGCACAGCAGTAACCCGAAAATGGTCTTATTAAAGGAATAATCAGATTATTGAAGTTCCCCACATATACATGAGCGGGGTTGAATGGGAAAATGACAGGAGAAACTTGACCTCCGCTACAGTAGGTGGCGCTCCGCCAACATACAGCTGGTCCGAATATAGCTTTTTTTCCCAGTTCACCTTTGTCAAAATCACAAGCAGACGACTTTTGGACAGAATTACGGCTGAAACAGGTCTTCTTAGTAGTGATGTTACTTTCCATAGCAAAGTCCTCCCTCGGTTTAAAGGTAAAGCTTGTGTTGTTGTATTTTTCACATTGTTTTCGACGCCTTTGCTTCCTGTTTTTTTTTCTATTTCCGGCTCCAAAGCCACTGCTGGGGAGGGGGAGTCAACGGAAGGAGCACGCGCACAGTGCAAAACCAGATATAACTCCGGATAAACTGTTTACATGCATGAATACCCTGGTTACTAAAGGAGTTACCTAGGTCTATAAACCGGGGTATGAAAACCCTGATTTTACGGTATTTACATGGTGTTTGAGAAACCGGAGTATTGCCTCAATCCAAATATAATCAGGTTTTTAAACTGCATGTAAACACATTGCTTCACTAGATGGCGGTGTCACGTTGTCCTTGAGAGAGATTCTAGTTAGTGAAAGCTGAAATGTTTGGGCACTCGGACGGGCAGAGATGCTGTATGAATGTGTACTGAGTCTCACTGTCCTCTCTTTTCTTGCCAACAGTCGGCCGTACACTAATAAAGTAATCACACTATGGTACCGCCCCCCTGAACTCCTGCTGGGAGAGGAGAGATACTCTCCAGCCATTGATGTATGGAGCTGTGGGTGAGTATGACACTGTCATTGCAACACATCACTCTGGAACTCATGAACTGGACTAATGTTTTGTTAGGTCAAGCAATCTTTCATTAAAATGGGTCGACTTGCCTTTTTGAGTTTTCTGTACATACACGTAAACAATATATACATAATAATTAATACAAATAACAATAAGATGTTATTAACAAAGCATAAAAGGATGCATAAGTAGCAGGGACACCTGGAAAATAAAACGTTCTTTAAAAAAAAGAGTAAAAAACAAACAAAAATGAAAATAAAGGAGAACAGTGCGAGGGAGAGACAAAAATAGAGAGTGAAATCGGTTTGGGTTTGGATTATGGCTGCATATTCTGAAAAAAATATGCAATAAAGTTGGTTAGTATTACAATAACAATACTTGTGATAAATAAACAGATTAAATTGTTCTCAATGCTGCCATTCAGTTACTTTTCATTACTTTCTAAAATACAACAAATTACCTGTTGAAAAAAACTGGAAGTAAATTATTATTACTGAACAAATTGAACATTGATCACTGAAGGCAGCATTACAAAAATAATGATAGTTACCTTTTTTAAAGGGCAGTTTTCTACGGACAACTCTCTTTCAGCTTACTCAAAAAAATCTGGGTGTGTTTCTTGCACAAGTTGATAAAACGATAAAAAAATATTTATTGTGCAGCCATCTTTTGGCTGTATTTCAGGCGAGCTTTGCAGGAGGGGTCTAGTTGCTTTAATCCCATTCCAAGCATTACATATGACATTTTCATCCCTATACAAATCCATCAACAGTAAATGAGAAAAATAACAGCTGCATTGTCTGTTTTTTTTTTTTTAAAAAGGTCACAAATTGCTTTTTGCCATTGTGCTTGTCTACCTACTCAGAGACCGTAGTTAAGTTGTTCTAATTCCATAAAATGTCACAAAAACATGACATGCATTGAAATATATATTTTTGTCTGCCTTGTAAGCAAATGTTTTTCCTACCATTCTGAGCAGACTGATGACTGCAGCACACTGAGTCTGTTTTTTTTAACCTGAAGCAGTTCAGTCATGCTTGGTTTTCTTACTACCTGTGTGCTGTGCTGCCAAATTTTCCCTTTATACTTTATAACAGAAGACTACTTTGTGCAGATAGTTTTTTTTTCTGAACCTTTGCACTAGCTGTAAATTTCCTAAAACTTCTACAATCCTCTTTTCTATTCATATGCACTTCTTTGCCTTCTTTATTTATTCCTTTCTTATAGGATGTGTAATATTGGAAATGTATCTTAAATAAAATATAGCATTATTTATCATCCTGTGTGACTGGTTCTGGCAGACATTCACACCTGGGACACTGTGTTTCAAGCTTGGTGAGTGTGAGTGTATATTTTCTTACTACCTCTACCCTTTCTCTGTCATGACTCAGGTGTATTCTGGGAGAGCTCTTTACCAAGAAGCCCATCTTCCAGGCTAACCAGGAGCTTCTACAGCTAGAGCTCATCAGGTAGGCTGCCATTTCCTGTACACAACACCTCAAGTAATAACTTCCTCTGCCAAGTTCAAACCCCAATTTCTCTATTTCTCTCTGTCATTTCCCTCAGCCGTCTTTGTGGGAGCCCCTGTCCAGCAGCCTGGCCTGACGTCATCAAACTTCCCCTCTTCAACACCATGAAACCCAAGAAACAGTACAGACGACGACTAAGAGAGGAGTTTGCCTTGTACGTTACTGTGCTGAGCTTCCCTGAAGTAGCTGTGATCAACCCTGCGTTTGTTCTACAGTTGAAAAATCTCTCTCCTTCTCCAGTTTACCTACTCCTGCCCTGGACTTGCTGGACCGAATGCTGACCCTTGACCCTGCACGGCGCTGCACAGCAGAGCACGCACTCAGCAGTGACTTTCTGAGTAACGTTGAGCCCAGCAAGATGCCGCCGCCAGAGTCAGTAGCCCCATGGCTTTCATCTATGTTGTATCAGACGTATATTGGATTTTGAGAGATGGTGTAAAAATATTTAAATGCACACTGAATACGTTCTGTTTCTTATATATCTCATTTGGAACATGTATTAAGTTCTGTTTGTTTTAATTTAGATTCAGAATCAATGGTTGTGCTGTAATATTATTTTACCTACCTGCTGTGTCTGCAGTCTTCCTCACCATCAGGACTGCCATGAGCTGTGGAGTAAGAAAAGACGACGTGCACGTCAGAGCGGGGTGCCCGAGGATGTGCCTGTACCCAAAGTGCCCCGTAAGGATACGACAGTGACCTCCAGTGGCGAGAACAGCCGGACCCAAAGCAGCCCAGCTGGAGCCCCACCGCCTCCACCAGGAAAACCACCCTCCACAGCCAACTTAGAGAGGGAGTTGTCAGGTAACAGCTGCCTCTGAAAATAATTTTCACAGAAACACACATGGGCATACGATAAATGTTGAATTAAGTGTTTCAGTATTCCCAACACAACATGAACAACTACTGGGATGCCCCTTCCTAGCTGTGTTTCCTGTTTATCCTAGTATTACTGTACTTATCTGTTACTTATGTTGACAGTATGCTGAAATACTGTTGCTGCAAGTGAAAAGTAGTTTAGGATGATTTAGAAGTAATGTTCGAAGCTTTCTGATTGCATGGTGTTGCATTTTCTTAGTTGAATTCTGGTTGCGTGAATGTGTTCAGGCCTGGGAGTTGCTGCAGAGCAGTTGAACCAGACAGAGTTGGCAGTGCTGCTGAACCTCCTCCAGGGACAGACAGACCTCAGCCTGCCCCAGGTGGCCCAGCTCCTCAACCTCTCCAACGCAGAGACTCTCAGCCAGTCGTTGTCTGCCCTCAGTGAGGCCTCTGACCACCAGGGGGCTTCAGAGGACCAGGGCCAGCCTGCTGCCAGGTCCCAGCCCCCAGAGCCAACTCCTGAACCCCAGGAACTCTCGCCGACACCCGGAGACCCACCACTTAGCCAGGAAGATCAGGCCAACTTGCTGGCTCTCATTTTGGGCCACATCATCAAGCCACAAACCGAGGAGCAAGGCGATGAGAGCAATGGCGTCCAATCAGAGGAGGCACTAATGCGCGGTTCCTCCGCCTCAACTACTGATCGCAAGGGCAAGTCCGGGTTTAGTCTTTAGAGGGTGGAAAAAAGGGGGAAACCAGAGTCAGGTGAAAATTGCTAGGGACTGCAGGAATGAGGAGAGCAGGGCAGAGAACAAACAGAAGCTTCACAGTTCCTGTTTACTCTATCAAATTAATTACACTTTAGATTACCTGAAGAAATCAACAAAATGATCAATTAACCAAATGAATTGGGCCATTCGACTTATTCATCCCCCACCCCTTTCTTCCCCCACATTCCTTAAACACATGCTCACCATTTTCCCCTTTTCCAACCTGACATATTAAAAAATGCAGTACCTCACAAAATGTCTGTAGAGCGTTCGTCATCATGTGACCCTGGAAACCAGGCAAAGGTTTGGTGCACATGGACATCTCTCACTGGTGTACTCAATAAACCAGAAGGAAGTTTAGTGTTATTCATATGAGTAAAAAGAAACGTTTCACACTGTATTTGTTCCCTTTCACGTTTCTCCCACTTCCTTGTTTCTTTCTCAGTCTTTGTTTCTGTATCTGTCCCATCTCCACACGTGTTTTCACTTCATTTTCATGATAAAGCAGGTGTCACGGATTCTTCACAGGAAGCGATGTTGCTTTAAACAGTCTGTAATGTCAGCCTTTTTATGAAGAAAGTCTAATAAATTATCAAGTGAAAATAAATGTTTGAAATCTTTAGACCTCACCTGCATGTGTTTCTTTCAACTTTGTTTTGTCACACATTTCTTTTTTTTTGTTTTAAACTGCTCACTCTGACCCAGATATTAATTCAGAAGATGTGATTAGCAAGTTGAATAAAACTATTTACTATGCTGCTGACACTGGAATGGTAACAGTCCTGTTTTTTCTGGTTATTTCTCCTGTCAAGGCCTCTGAAACCCGTCTTAGTTTGCCTTGCACTGTTCAAACAAAATTGGACTAACCTGGTTTAGTATTCCTGTCCTGACCTCCTACATAAGTCACCCTTTCTGTTCATCCAACTGTACATGCCCCTCCTAATGTTTTCTCACCTAATTCTCACCTTTTCCTTTTGTTTAAGGTGGTTCTTTGGAGAACAAAACAAATACATCTGCATCTGTTTTGCATACATTGATGCAGGCTTTTTTGGACCTATATAGTAAATAAATTGAATGCTTAATAAACATTCTTTAACAGTGATGAATCATTTTCAACATTAAGATTTACTATAGACTTGACATATCTTTGTTATAGGTCTGAGTATTTTTTATTTAGTATCATATTTGGAGATGCACTTATAGTGTTCTGCTCTCCCTCTTGTGGTGAAGGTAGGAATGTCACCATTGTGTAACTTCATGTCAGGCCCATTTGACCAAAAATACATTTTAACTTCCCACAATTGCATAAGGTTAAGGGTTAGTGTGTATATATTCCATGTTGCAGTTAAATGCCAAATGTGTCTTGATACCTAACGTTTTGTCCTCTGTCCTGTTTGGCCCCTTCAGATGGTGCAGCATCAAAAAGGAAACAGCTTGGGGCCAACCAGGTGCCTCCATCTGGTGAGCAGCGTCCACCTTCTCCACCCGGGCCACCTCCATCAGCTCTCCTCCCTGCAAATGCCCAGCAGGCGGGGTCTGAAACCCAACGCAGCCAGGACATCAGCCCTGCCGTGGCAGCTGCCTTACTCCAGCTCATCTCTCAGCAGGACTCGGAAGCTGGGGCTCCTCAGCGCAGCAAGGACCCGTCTCCTGCTGTGGATGCTCTGGCCCGGGGACAGCCCCCTCCACCCTGGGTTGCAGACTCCCCGTCTAAACCTTCAGCTGCAGCTGAGGCCCCAGCAGGACTGGGGACTGCTGCTCCTACCACTGCAGCACAGTTCCCCAAGGACCAGGACCTCCGCTTTTCCCATGGAGCTGCCCGTTGACCCTCATCCCCCCGGCGAGACAGACCTAGGCATCTTGGGACGGCTCCAGCATTCCTGCCCTGAAAGGAAATGAAGAGGGACACCTACAGATTATGAGTCACTGGACCATGTGCAGGTAGCTAAAGTTGAATCAAAGATTTTTGAAAGTGAATGTCAAAGAGAGATTAAGGGCCTTTTCAGGTCATGAACATCGCTCCCCTCTGAACAGCTGCCGTGTTGTTAGAGGGAGTGTTTGGACCTGTAGTCGACCACCACCTGTAATCCCTTACTCTTTCCCGTCCACTTAAGGTCCTTGCTTGAACGAAGTTTAGCTTCCAAATTGAGTGCCATGCAGCTGACACTCGACTTTGAAAGCAGCTGTGATCTTTTTTTCTGAAAAACAAATGATTGTCATGTCCACTGCAGTGCCCGCTTCTAACAAAAGTATCAGTGTTTTGGAGGATGAAGTCACTGCCCTCCACTCTGTGTAGGGCTGGTGTCTGTGACAGTGTGACGGAAGATTAGTTTAAGATACAAGTGAGGACACTGATAAGAACACTGGAGTTTCCCGTTGAACCTTTCATGCTGGCTAGCTCCCCTGTTTTCAGCATTGTGCCTCCTTTGTGATCCCAGCGACCCCTGAATGATCTCTGCCTAGCGGGGAAATGTGGGTTAAGTTTCTGCTTTGGATGGCACCTACAACAGTGTACATCTTCAGGACTGTATTTTTATTTATTTTTTGTATCAAAAGGCTGTTCCACATTATATTCTCTGTCATCAACCCAACTGAAATGTCACGTGTTCTTGGGCCACATGAAGATTTTCTGTTCACAACAAACAGCAAACCTCTGTGTCCTAACAAGCCTAAGCCTGGAGTACTCACTTTCCTGTCTCAAATATGAATTAAACCACTACATCGTGACGGACTGCTCCGTAATACACACTATTCTGCTAGTTGAAGTATGAAGCTAGAAACTATATATATATACACACACACAGAAACCAACTTATCTGGCTTTTCCTGTTAGGCTGTGAAAGCCTCGTCTAATATGTCATTGCCTCCCTGCCAACTTCTGCAACAAAAGCCTTTTTGCTCTTTTCTACACAAAGAAAGTGATGGTCCATGTTTCTGTTTCCTACTTTCTTTTTTTTGCTTTGGAAAAGGGAAAGGGAGGAGAAAATGGTTTGTTGTGTCTGTAAAAAGAAAAAAATATTTTGTAATATGTGTTTTCTTGGTTCAGTTTATTAAAGGAAGTAATGCGACCAGTTGGATTGTCTCTCCTGGTGTCACTGAATGTTTCTCTGAAGTGGCCACTAGATGGTAGGCATTCACTCCTGCTACAGCTCAAACTACAGGAAGTCCCCACAGTCGGCCCTCAGCGAACCCTCATCAAAGTTAACTGTAGGTTTTTCTGAGTTTTTTTTGTTGTTTTTTTTGGCTTTCATGCCTTTCTTTGAAGAACAGCTGAAGGTTCATAGGACTTGAGAGAGAAAGAGGGGGGTGACATGCCGCAAAGGGCCACAGTGCAGAGAGGAATTGACCTCTGTATGTGGGGCCCCTGCTCTACCAGGTGAGCTACTGGGTGCCCCTTTTCTGATGTTATTACTTTTATGATGTGGAAACTCATGTCCGCTCATTTTCATTCTACATGCTACTTTGACAAGAAATATATTGTGCGAGGAAAATCATTGATCATACAAGCAACACAAGTAAAATGACAAACTGAATTAAAAGCACGCATAACATTATGTCTAAAATAATTTGCAGAACTACAATTATGTTAGACGCTGGTTTGTTCGTTGTTTTTCAACCCTGGGGCTGGTTTCACAGAGATTGACTATGGCTTAGAGCGAACTGCTAGCTTGTTAGACTTTAATTAGACATCTAAATTCACCTGAATATCATGTTAGCCTGGGGAAAGGGTGGCTAACTTCTTAGGTTTAAAATAGTCTTAACATGTCATGACTAATCAAGCAGGAAAATGACTATAAGACTGGTCTAAGACCCGTCTTTGTGAGACAGACGCCTGTTGTTTAATTCTTTTGTAGCATCCAAAGTGCTTTTTTATTATCTTAGGCTAGAGTTATGAATGTGTCTGCATATTACCAACAATGATAAAATGTTAATCTGTTGTATGTAATATTTCTCTGTTAACAGACACATAATCTGTCTGCTATCAAGGTAACCCCTATTGTTACAAATCAAGTTTGGCCTTTGCAACACATTGAAAATTTGTTTTAAACACTAGATACAGCTGAAGTGTAGTTTAATTTTCACCATAAAACACAGTTTATAATTGATTGTTTCCTATGTGCGGCCTAATATGTGAAGTTTATGCGATTGACCCAGTCAGACAGTGATGTGAAGTGCTCCCTATGCATCAATCTTATTTATGTGTTGATTCCTTTACCACTTGGGCTGATCTCTTTATGAAGATCCTGACAGCCAGACAAGGATCATAAACTGCACATTTGCAAAGGGAGGTGTGTGCGTGTGTCTGTGTTTGTGTGCCTCATGCATACCCAGACCAGTTCCTCACTTGGCAGGCTTACAGAGTCGCTTACCCCTCTGGCCCACCAAGCAGCTGAGCCCTCTGGGTGAGAGATCCTTTCAGAGTGGAGGCAGTGGGAGGCTCACCTGCCCTCTAGCACAGGCCCAGTGTGAGTGAGATGAGACAGTGCTGTGTGTGTGTGTATGTTTCTGTCTGATGCTTTTGCCCATCGGGACACCAAATAATAGTGAATGTGCCCGCAGGGAGTTTCCACAGGAGAAGTAGTGGGCAATGCCAGTGCCAAGTCACAGAGACTAGACGAATAAATCAGGACTGAGGAGTGAAGAGAGGGAGGTGCACGAGACTGCACCATCAATCAGAAAGGCACCTTATGGGGAATGCCCATAAATGTGCCACGCTGCCAGTCTGAAGCACGTACTCGCCATGGCAGAGACGAGCGACGGCGGCATTCAAAATGGAGCCTCCATTTTGGATGCCGTCGCTTGACTGTCAGCTACAGTGATTTTGGAGGACTTCCAGACAAATATTGAATTGACGGTCTATTTCAGTCATACCAAATTTTATTCATGCATTTGTATTTTTTGTCCCTGTGCAAGCTGATTGTTGGAGCACATATTTTACCATAATCTCAGCAGTTAGGTGCCCTTTGTTCACAATGTGAAACCTGGCAACATGAACAAATAGCAGCTCCTACTAAATTTATGTAAAATGACGGACCCAGCTCTCACATCACACATCTGCCTGGACCCCGACTGACTACAAAGAGAACTTAGGAATGTGCATCCTTCTGCTTGTACACCAGCCACTAGTCTATGAATTGTGGGAAATCTGTCTACTCTACCAGCCAGAATTGCCAGCAGTCAATCATAGTTTCTTTTTTTTCACAAAGTCTGAGTTAAAGCTATGACACTGACTTTTTTCAGATGCTGAAACTTTCTCAGCCACAAAGTATATTATCATTTTTCAGATTGCCACAACAAACAAATGTAAGAATCTATCTAAAACGCATGTCTCTCTCAACTGGTGCTACGTTTTAATTTGGCAGAAAACTCACTCAGGATGCATGAAATCAAAGAAGAGGGCAAACTGGGATGGAGAAGGTGGGATTGATGGACAAGGAATGAAGGCAAACGCTGACCGGCTCTAGAGGGGGGAAACGTAAGTAATCCTGCATTTCAGTTCTCAATGTAAGGAAACATTTCAATGAATCAAACATTAAAGGATATTATACAGTAGATAAGACTTCTGGCTGGTTTGAAACTCATCTTTTCAGATTTATTAACTCGGTGCTTTTTAACATTCAAAAGTGCACAGTTTGAGTTGGAGATATGAATGATGCAGGCTTCTCCAGACAAAATATAACCATGAATTCTGCAGCTGAACGACTCCATAAATTCAATCACTCTTTTTTTTATCCATTTTACTTGTTACTGTAATAAAATTCTGCACTAGTAAAAATCTCTTAACTGACTCTTTAAAACAAGTTCATTTCTTTTGTCCGAAATGCCCAGGTATTGATGTGCGTGTGTGCGCGTGTGCGCGCGCGTGTGTGTGTGTGCGCGTGTGTGTGTGCGCGTGTGTGTGCGCGTGTGTGTGTGTGTGTGTGTGTGTGTGTGTGTGTGTGTGTGTGTGTGTGTGTTTGTGTGTGTGTGTGTGTGTGTGTGTGTTTCTGCCAGTCTGTGTGCAGTGTAAGTCTGGGCCGCTGCTGTCTCTCTGAGCCATGCTACGGTTTGATGTTGAGTTTGATGACTGAGGCTGTTTGATCAGTGACTATGTGTAAACTCAGTGAGGGGAGAGAGGGACTCCCACTGTCCCACATCTAACACACACACACACATGCTGAGTGATCAGTGCTAATCAGCTAATGTAAAGCATGAATAGCAAACTAAACATGCAAAATCAACAGATTAAAAATAATCATATTTTTGAAGGGACATTTACACCCTTAAAGTTGAGCAACCAAGAAAAAATAAAGAAATAAATTATGAATGCATCTTGGGTGGTGAGCAAATTGTGCTGTCTTCATCAGATCCCTTCTTTGTCTCCTATCACACACAATTTAATGTCAGTCATTCCGTTTATGGCTACATCTTTATTTATGCGATATTCTGAAAATTGATTGACTTTATCCCAGCAGTGATATATGCTTTAGTGCTGCAACAGCATGCTTTATTGATGCCGTAACACCATCTCCATTTCTACTCAGTTTATAGTTTTGTGAGAAACTGCTGTCACACACACTCGTTATTTCTTTATCGCTTGACAGCATTGAGACCGAGCACAGAGTTTTTTTAGGAGGACTTTGGATTGGCCAGACGATACAGATATGTGTTGATTTTATTTAAAATCACTGGTGCCGGGTCATAAAACCAAAAATAATCCGGAATCCCATGCACTCCTTTGGATAAAGATCCTCTCCACGTGTATTAGCATAAAAAATACTTGAATATGTGCCTGACATGGTATTTAGAAATAGTATAAATACATATAAATATATGTTAAAAATACTTAAATACTTTGAATGGCACCTACTCCTTCTCTATTCCACAATATAGGAATATGCAAATGTGTTTCTATTTTCAAGTGTAATTTCTGGACCCACGTGTCATACTTCAGTGTAAAGTCCATTGTATGTCCGGTGTTTTGTTCACGGGACGCTTCAAGCTTTCACATCGTACTCGTGTATGCAAAATATTGAACCAAGATTGGCTTCCAAACTATTTGTGATGTCACAGATCATGCCTGTAGGCCTGCCTTATAAAACCGGATTTTCAATTAGCACGGATACAAATTTACACTTGTCATCAATGAATGTTAAAACAGCCTTCAACATTCAAATGTAGGAAAAAAAGGAAAACACAATTTTGACTGAAGAGGGACTTTAAATTGTTTACTTTTATCTGCACCATCAATAATCAATAATGGGGAAAAAAGCTAAAAAGGAAGAAGACCACGCTTTCTCATTTTTTTGTTTTTTTACAATTATCTCCACTTGAGCCTCATCGCTCTCTCTACATGATGCTGCACTTCTGCAAACCAAAGTACTTCTCCAACGTCTTAGCATCTCATTACTGATTCAATTCAAAGAGCTTCATGAGCAAGGAAAGATTATTGTCCCTCTCTCTATCTGTCTGTGTGGATGCTGCTGCTTTAAGGGCAGAGGGGCTGCTGGGAAAGGAGGAGGAGATGGTGGTGTAGGGTGGGGAGGAGGGGTGTGTGTGTGGCGGGGGTGGGGGGGTGGACGGGCCCTGCAGGACCATTTGTGTAGAAGCTCATTTGCGCAGCGACACTTAATTGGCTACAACAATTAATTAATGTGTTGGAAAGTTGGCACAAAAAGTTCATTTAAGAGGGTTTTAATAAGCAATTAGAGGAAAAGCAGCGAAGAGGGGGAATTACTGGAGAGGAAAGAGAAAAGCAGAGATGGAGCAAATGTCTGGCCATAGGAGTGCGTACGTCCTACTGTAGCAGGGCGCGGGGCTTTGTCTCTATCACTGACCCTTCGGTTTTGAAGAGCTGATGAATGGTTAGGCGCTTTTATAATGCCATTATATCTCTTTCTGAGGCTCTCGCTGCTGTTCTTAAGTGGACATGAAACCTATGATGCCCTGATATTGTATACATATCAACCCTGGTGGCCCCTTCTCCCCACCCACCCCCAATTCCTACCTCTTGTCCCAGTGCCCAGTGTAAAATATCCCATGACTAATGAGCGGAGCAGGTTGGAATCCTGGG